>NC_047515.1:16627606-16927606 GCF_902827115.2 Pseudochaenichthys georgianus
AATATTTGTATAACAAGCTTGTTAGCTGGCTGTCCATCTCATAATGTTCACATAGAAACTAGCTGTCAATAGGAAATATCAATCAGAAGAATTATAATTGAATGCAAAAATCTGTCACAAAAAGAGGTTGCACATTTAAATGCACCTGTGTTGTTATGGCAACGTCAGTGGCCAGACAGCCACATTTACTGCTGCAAATACGTTCAAACATGCTGTCGACACGTAAAGCAGTGGCAACTATGCCACCATTTCAGCTGACTCTTTCTCAGAAATACTGTCACATAACATCCAGGAATCATATATTTCAGTGCTAGTTTGATGCTAAGCTAAGCTAACTATGAAACACTTTAACTGACAAGACTCCGGATCAACTGTGTACTGTAAGGTAGCTTCTAGCTTCATGTCGAACAGTAAGTCAACCTTTCCCAGAGAGCTTTCTTTGAAATCACCAGGTAACGCTAAAAAATACAACAGTTAGATTGTATGACAAAGTGTGTATATAATATATCTGGCTAGCTAAAGCTACTTGCTAACGGTTTAGCTTACCCCCGCGATTCAAAGTAACGTCAACGTAGCTATAATTTATGCTTTGCTTACATGTTCGCATAACTTGTAAGTTTACTGACAGGTACATACCTTGTTCACCTGGCTCAGGTGGTGGCTCTGGGGTTGTTGTTTGAGCCACCACTTGAGAGTTGCCATCTTTTTTATTAAAAAAATGTCTAATGTCCATCTTCAGAAACTCCGCGTCCGCGGCTGAAAGTGTAAACACTGTCACAGAGGAGAGGTACGTACCTGTCAGCCAATAAAACACGTTTATTTCCATGCAACTCTCTGATTGGTCTGGTGGTTGCCTCTGTTGCATTCACCGAACACGGGAAATTACAATTCTACCATCCTCTAGGTAAAGTACGGTTAATGTATTCTATTATTGAGGGAGAATTTGTCCGGGGCTAAAGAAAAAACATCCGGGGCTTCTACCCCAGGCGACGCCCATGGTCTGCACTCTGTCCGGGTGGCCGAGAGGATCCTGCAACTATGGAGCCAGATCCTCTCCCCTGATGACAAAAGACTTTTAAGGAGCTATGGACAGGGAAGAGCCAAGCCGGACCCAGCAGACCCTTTCCCGGAGATCTACCTGAGCCCAGGGCTCGGAGAACTGACCGGCCCCCTGCTCAAGGTCGCAAACCAAAGACAAATGACCATCCACAGAGTTGACAAAAAAACTATATACATGAACATTGTAAAGACGACCAACAAAAATGCACTGAAGGACAGGGCCTCCACTGTGTGGAGCACCAGACTGGGTGCAGGAAGCGGACCAGGCCCACAGTGGAGGATTTTATACAAACCTCCCATAAAAAAACGTACTGCCGATATGGAGTTAGATTTGGGTCAATATTCTAGCGCGTAAAACAAGCTACTCACGAGCGGAAAATGTGCTTTTACACGCGCATAAAATGACCCTCGCGCGCAGATTAAACCCCCGCGAGCGGCTCTGCGCCCACGAGTGGCTCTGCGCTCGCTCGTGAGAGAGACAGCCTTCTTGGTCGCTCGCGGGAGTGTCAGCCTCGCGGAGTCTGTCTACGCGCGCGTGAAAAGTTTCTGGGATTTTGGAGCGGAGCCACTGGATTTTGATTGACAGCTGCAAGAAAACCCGAAGTTGCCAGGTTTGATAAATGCCTGCACTACCAAGAGCCGAGGAGTGACGGCAGCAAAATCAGTTGGACGAGATTGAATGGTAAAATTGTCCATAAAAAACTATTATATTCGTAAAGTGTACAGCTAATATATATATATATATATATATATAACAATTTATTTTATATAAAACAATATATTTTTGAGTGGGCTGTATCTGTCGAAAATTGCTAGCTACTGTCTGCTGTACACTCTTAGAAGGGATGTGTCAAATATGACACAACATGTGTTGAATTTCAACACACCTACAGAGTGTGCTCAGGGACAACACGTGTTGTGTTTATTTATGTGTAAATCATTTTTACACACAAAATGTGTTACATGCCCCTAACACACAATGTGCACATTTTACACATTGTGTGTCATAAATGTGTAACCAAGATGAACACACTCATTTGTTATTTCTGCACATTTTGTGTTATATTTCTTTAACCAGAATTAACATTTGATTGTGTTATATCTGCACATTGTGTGTCAATGACGATTACTGGAAGTACCAGGTGGTGGATATGGTTTTTATTCAAAAAAATTGAATGCAAGAATAAATTCATTGGACATTTATTTACAAGGATTTCATTAGCACAATATGTCATTAAGAAAATAATTGTTAACATTTAAAAACATTAATATTTTTCTAATTCATCAAATGTTGACAGAATAGATCATTCATAAAATCACACCTAAAAAAACCTTATACCTTGGTTAAAACAAACTTAATCTTCAGCAAACTATTGTTGTAAATGACTTTCAGCTGAGGGAATATAGTGATGAGACTCTTCACAAGGACCACCTTTTCAGTGTTGGATGGATAATTAAGGATTAAAATGAATGACAAGTGAGCTATTTATTTTTTATTTTTCAAAAAGAATACAAAAAGTTCTAGCATACAAATATTACAAATGCGTGATAATAAAGCAATTGGTTATAAAGAATGTCCTTTTGTATCAAGCAAATACTTTTTTACAACCAATATATCACTTAAATGCAACACTTATATATACACATATGGACCACTTTACCATTCAATCTCGTCCAACTGATTTTGCTGCGGTCTCTCCTCGGCTCTTGGTAGTTCAGGCATTTATCAAACCTGGCAACCCCGGGTTTCCTTGCAGCTGTCAATCAAAGTCCAGTGGCTCCGCCCCAAAGTGCCAGAAACTTTTCACGCGCGCGTAGACAGACTCCGCGAGGCTGACACTCCCGCGAGCGAGCAAGAAGGCTGTTTCTCTGCGAGCGAGCGCAGAGCCACTCGCGGGCGCAGAGTGTGTAATGTGTGTATTTCGAGGGTTTCTAAATGTTTTGTGCGTGTGTGTTTATCATGGTGTTTATGTTGACAAGGAGGTTTAATAACTGTGCTACACAAAACGTGCAGTCGGTTTCATTTTCATCACCGTTTGTAGTAGTTAGCAGGGTATTTTTTATTTTAACTCGTCCCAAATTCGTCCCAAAATTATTTTGTATCCTCCCCGACACTATTTTTCTACGACGGGACGTCCTTATGCTCGAGCCCTGCCATGCACCATCACCCCCACCTACACAGCAGCCAGACCCACTGTCTTGGAAGACAGACAAAGACCCTGTCTTTACATTTATAATGAATAGTTGGTTGAGAAAGTTCTGATATTGTCAGGGTTCGTACAGTCATTAAAAACCTGGAAAAGTCATGGAATGCAATATGCAGCTCTGCACAGCGGACTTGTAGCACTAGCAGCAGTGGAGATGGAGCATCAGAACCTGGAGAATACAGCAACAACAACAACAAGGATCCATTTGATGATAGGTAAATATTACAGTAATAGTGTACTTTCATTGTGTGGGTGTAACATAGTTAAATAGAGAGAGAGAGAGAGAGAGAGGGGAGAAACATTCCACTTGGTAGTAATTATTGTGCTATATGTCTTTCCGATTTCACAGCTGCCTGCGCCTAGCAGCAAGAACCTCCATCTGTGCCTGCACCCAGGTCAAGATCTACCGTGGCTCAAGGGCCTTCACCACAGCCATCACCACCAAGGACCAGCATCACTACAGCAGCCTCCACCTCCATCTGTGCCTGCCACAAGATTAAGATACACCTCGGTACAAAGGCCTCCACCACAGCCATCACGATCAATCCAGCCAGCAAAGAAGTCTCGCCTAGCACACCTCCCTCCCGCCGACACAGCCACCAGCAGCACATGCACCATCACCTACACAGCAGCCAGACCCACTGTCTTGGAAGACAGACAAAGACCATGGCACTGCTCCCCCTGTCTTTACATTTATAATGAATATTGGTTGAGAAAGTTCTGATATTGTCAGGATTCGTACGGTCATTAAAAACCTGGAAAAGTCATGGAATGCAATATTTTCTTTAATGTTTTGGAAAAGTCATGGTAATATAAATAAAGTTGCATCAAATATAATTTATATGTTATCTAATCGCCGAAATAGTAATACTATAATGATAATAAATACTGTATCGTATAATGAAACGTAAAATGGCAACTGTGGTAGTATTTAGCTGGTGAGAGATGTTTACAATCACGCCCTCTAGTCTACAGGAGCTACTATTTGATATAAAGATGCCAGGGAAGTGCAGTTTCAACAATGTATGGCTTCTAAAGAATAAGTACCAATTGTGGTTATCAAAAGACATTGACCCAAGACGTACTAAATGCAAACTGTGTTGTAACATATTCGATATTTAGAATATGGGCGAGGCAGCGCATGCTGGCCACATGAAAGAGTCATTTAAAATCATTGGTGAAAAAGTGTATGAACCCTGTATTGTAAATATTGAGATTTTACAGTTTACTATGTTAACATAAATAGTTGGTTGAAAAAAAAAAAGTTGTAATGCTCAATTTGTATTTGTACACATTACATGAACCTCAGTATGGAATATGAAGTCATGAATCAGTCCTGATGTAACTTTTCTGTGATGAAAGTAGAGTGATATAACTATTTTACTCCAAATTCTAATTTACACATTTTCATTTTAGACATGAACAACACATTTATATAGGCCTATAGTGTAATTCATATATTTCACTACTTTTGTGAACCAAAAACGTTGGTAAACCAAATCTGAAACACCAAAATAAAATGGATGACATGAGTACATCTGTGTTTTCACAAGTTTTTAAGTATTCCAAAAATCTGATTTCTAAGCTAAGTATCTCATAAGACAGTGCTCTAAGGTGAGTGACATTGCATTTCTAGCAAGACCAGAGACTCACCATTTTGATATGTTACACCCGGTTACACCATGCCATGTTATAAGAAGTACATTTAAAAGGTGATTTAAGGAGACAAATACCCTTCACTTCAGTAAAATAAGGTAAGGCGATTTTATTTTAAAAGACAATGAAGGCAGGTTATATTGATTGATATATTTATTATATTGAAAGCCAAATTAATACATAGTCCCCTGAAGCTGGAATAACGTACAATTTCCAGCCTCACAATGTCAGGAACTTTTCATCTACAGATTGCTTTGGTCTGGTTTTGCTCTTCACTGATTGGTTACTGAGACTTTGAACTTAAACGGACCTCCCCGTTTATAAAACGGACCTCCCCGTTTATTCGCGCGAAGTTTCGCGCGAATAAACGGACCTCCCCGTTAATCCGCGCGAAACTACGCGCGAAACTACGCGCGAATTGTGACGCAAAGGGCGTTCCATACATCTCGGACGCGGGGCGGGCGGGGGCGCGCTGTACAGCGCGGTTCTGCTGCTGTGCCCGGCTTGCGGTGCGGTGGTGTTGCACAGAGAGTGGGTGTGGGTGATTATGTCCAGGAAAATGAGGTGGTGGTTTTGTGTGATGCAGAAGAAAAGGGCGATGGGAGAAAAAAAGATAAAAAAACAAATACAACTGGTGAAAAAAAACCTGGAATAATCAATGAACCACAAGGTGATTTGGCAAAAGAAAATGTAGGCACAGGTGAAGTCAGTAAAACACAGGAGGAAGATATAGATAGGGAAACACATTTGGACAAAACAAGAGAGGAGAAGAAAACATGGGGTGAGCAGGTGGAGGTTGCTGAAATGGAGGAAGAGGAGGTTGCAACAGAAATGATAAATAAGAAAAAGACTGCTACTAAACGCAGGAGAAGTAAAAAGGATGTACCAACCGTTGCAAAAGCAGTAAAGTAGTGAGTGAGGGAAAGGAAGAAAGAGAGCAAGAACAGGCGGATGAGAGTTGGGATGATTGTGTGTCTGACAGCAGTGATGTGCCAGGTTTTATGAGCAGTAGCCAACAAAAAAAAATGTTGCTTTTAATAAAAGCACGGTTTTGACCTTTTTGTTTTTGTAAATGTGTATGCTCCAACAAACGGTACAGAGAGGAAGCTGTTTTTACTCAAAGTTAATGATGTTTTAAACGGTTGTGCCACGGAGGATTTTTTATTCTTGGGTGGGGATTTTAATTGTAAAGAAAATGCATCTTTGGATCGCAACCATGCAGAGCCGCATCCAGCATCCCAGCATGCTCTGAGGCAGCTGGTCCACTCCCACGGCTTGGTGGATGTATGGAGAAGGATGCACGCAGACACCAGGCAGTACACCTGGTCCCACATCAGAGAGAATAGAATCTCATCAGCTAGACTAGATCGTTTTTATTGTTTTAAGCATCATTTTAATATTTTTAAAATGTGCAGCATATCACCTGCTGGTTTTACGGATCACTCTTTGCTTTTATTTAATGTTTTTATTAGAAATGTTTTACCCAGAAGTGCATATTGGCATTTTAACTCGGTTTTAACATTTGATAAACATTTTAAAGAGGCCCTTATTTATTTCTGGAGTGTTTTTAGGCAGAGAAAGGGAGATTTTAGCAGTCTTAGGCAGTGGTGGGACCATGGTAAGACTGAGATAAGATTGCTCTGCCAACAGCACACCCTCAATGTCACATAAGACATCATTAGATCTATGAAAGACCTGGAGAGTGATATCGTGAAAGAATGGGCAGAGGCGAGTGATCCACTCACTGCTGTCAGACACAGGGCAGGAAATAACAGAGCCAAGCCAGATCAGGAGGCGAGCTGTGAGCTTTTATTCCACCCTCTACCCAAGCGAGTACGAGGAGGGGGAAACTCTGTCCGAGGGGTTCTGCAACGAACTACCTCAGGTCTCCGAGGAGACCAACTCACAGCTCGAAGGGCCGTTAACGATCCAGGAGCTGCAGACCACCCTGCAAGGCATGCAGGGACGGCGGGCTCCTGGTATCGATGGCCTCTCCGTAGAGTTTTATAAAGCCTACTGGGACGTCTTGTCACATGACATTTTAGACGTTTTTAATGAAAGTCTGGCCTCTGGCTCGATGCCGATGTCCTGCAGGAGAGCGGTGATCACGCTGCTACCAAAAAAAGGAAACCTGCAGGACATCAAAAACTGGCGCCCTGTGTCTCTGCTGTGTGTGGATTACAAACTTCTGTCCAAGGCTTTGGCCACCAGGCTGGGGAGGGCTGTGGAGCAGGTCATCCACCGGGACCAGACCTACTGTGTGCCCGGCAGGTCCATGGTGGACAATGTCCACCTAATTCGAGATGTTTTGGAGGTCTCCAGCTCATTGGGCATTGATACTGGTCTGATTTCTCTAGATCAGGAAAAGGCTTTCGACCGCGTTGAGCACAGCTTCCTCTGGAAAGTAATGGAGAAGTTTGGGTTCAGCGCTGGTTTCATAGCCAAGATCAAGGTGTTGTACAATAAGATTGAGAGTGTGCTGAAGTTCAACGGTGGGCTGTGTGCTCCGTTTAGAGTGTGTAGAGGGGTCCGACAGGGCTGTGCTCTGTCTGGCATGCTCTATGCACTCTCCCTAGAACCCCTTCTCAACAAAATACGCTCCAAACTGCAAGGGCTGTTTTTACCTGGTTTTAGTGGAGGCATGGTTTTATCAGCATATGCGGATGACATCATTGTTTTTATTAGAGACCAAAAAGAGACAGACATTTTAGTTAACATCGTGAGGGATTTTAGTTCAGCATCGGCAGCGAGGGTGAATTGGAAGAAAAGTGAGGCCCTCGCTATCGGTGAGTGGAGTGGCGGTCTCCCAGTTCTTCCCCAGAACATGATATGGAAGAAAGATGGGCTA
This sequence comes from Pseudochaenichthys georgianus, assembly GCF_902827115.2. Taxonomy (NCBI): domain Eukaryota; kingdom Metazoa; phylum Chordata; class Actinopteri; order Perciformes; family Channichthyidae; genus Pseudochaenichthys; species Pseudochaenichthys georgianus. The sequence continues at coordinate 16,635,377 of NC_047515.1, forward strand.
AAGTACCTGGGTGTGTTCCTGGGTAATGCAAGCATAGTCCTGAAGAACTGGGAGGACGTCATAGGAAAGATAGAGGGAAAGCTGTCCAAGTGGAGGTGGCTGCTCCCTCAGATGTCTTTTAAAGGTAGAGTGTTGGTTTTAAACAACCTTGTGGCATCCCAACTGTGGCACCGTCTTACCTGTGTGGACCCTCCCTCGGGCTTACTAGCCCAAATACAAAAGAAGTTGGTGGATTTATTTTGGGAGGGTCTACACTGGGTGCCACAGGGGGTGCTGTTTTTATCTAGAGAGGAGGGGGGACAGGGCCTTATCCACCTGGCCAGCCGAACAGCCACTTTTAGGATACAGTTTTTACAGAGGTATCTGACTGGCCAGGCTGATTTGGTGTGGAGAGATGTGAGCAGCTGCATTCTCCGACGAGTGAGTAACCTGGGGCTGGATGCTGCTCTGTTTTTAACTGATTTAAACATTTTAAAGTTAAGTGGGCTACCTCCTTTTTATCAGGGTGTTTTTAAATCTTGGGCCCTTTTTAACCATAAAAGGTGTCCAAAGACTGACTCTCTGTACTGGTTGTTGAGGGAGCCTCTCATTCACAGAGCCAGGTTGGACGTCAGCAGCAGTGAAACACCCGGCCTGACGGTGGCGCTGTGCCGATCCAAGACCCTGTGCCTTCAGCAGCTGGTGGATGCAGTGAGGCCGGAGCTGAGCGATGCCCGGGCCTTGGGCTCTCTGCTGGGTCTGCACCAGGGGCGTCGCCTGGACCTGGAAACATTCGGGGCTTAGCCCACAGTGGCAGCGCTACAGTCAAATGTTCTACTGCAAGACTCCCCACATGCACATACACAATTGCGCCATCTGGTGTCACAAACGTGTGCCTGCATTAGCTTTGTTACGGCAATGGATTGTGGGAGATTCTCATAGCACGTGAGGATCTGAGGGTCCTCTTGAGGGTACACTCAAAAAACTGACTTTTTGGTGTAGTAAAATATATGTAATTAACTGTCGTACTTTTTACATGGTAATATCAAAATTCACAAAGAACTAGAATTTCTTAAGTAACATTTTAAATGTATAGACCTTTTATTCATGTACTACATTTACAGTGTGGGAGGAGTAAGTTTTATTATATATTTACTCATACTATTTAAATGATTTATAATCAATGCTCATAAACCTTAAAATACTAAGTAAATGTTAATCTAAAACCATAGTAGCTGTTTGAATCCGCGCATACGCCTTGACAAGACAAGATACCCGCGTTTTTGGACGACGGTTCAGTTGGGTTTGCAGTTGCACATTTGAAGGCTGTCGGAGGAGCTGTATGGCTGGAAAAAGAAGTGTTGGTAAGTTATTGTCTCTCTGTTTAAGACTTATGATAATATATGTGTCTTTGTGCATAATAGCCGGATTCTTGTTTGCTTGAACCATGTTAACGTTTCTGTGCATTAGTTCACAAAGTTGAGAGATTATGTTTTAGATATGTTACATGCTGTTAGCTAGCTAACCTTAACTGTAATTTACCAGATAATTAAAAAAAAACTCAAATGCATCTAAAGAAGGTTCCACATTTTATTTCACGTCTATAAAACTAAGGGCATAACAGTTGGAATAGCATTGTCAAAAGCAGAGGAGAGGAAAAGTAATGTTAGCTGAGTTAGCGTTAGCCGCAGTTTTCCAAAATTAGCTTTGTCATCCTGTCAGGTTATGGTTACAATGGATTTTTTTTAAACATTAAAAAAATATGTACAGAAACCAAAGAGGTTACAGTGCTTGCATTATGTCAAATACGCCAATCTATTGTGTTGTATAGATATATTAGCTACTGAAATTAGCATGCTAACTGACTAGCCCTGGCATCAGCCGAGGCGCCAGGATTTCAATTGTGGGTGGGCCAATGTAATTTCGGCTGGGCCTGTTCTGATAGATGTTTCTCGTTAACAAAAATGTAATAAAAATAAATGCCTGCATATCATTGTAGGCAACTGTGTAATGCATATTTCCTATAGTAAAGACACTTTTTCAAAACCCTTCTCTTTTAAACATTTTCACTTATGAGAAGCTTAAATATTATTTAAATGTTTAAGTGGCACGCCGCAATGAGTGCAAATAAATGTTATACTGCATGTTATTTAGTTTTGGTTCACAATACATTGATACGTTTAGAAACAAAGAGCATACAACGGCAGAATACGGAATAATGAGCGAACACCTGATGTGTGTCTGTGTGGTTAGACCGCAGCGTGCTGTCCTTTACGGCCCGTCCACACAGCGGCGTGCGTTGACGCTTCCCTATTCACTTTAAATGGGGAAACGAGTTTCAGACACGCCCGCCGGCAAGCGTCAGCGCACGCCGCTGTGTGGACGGGCCGTTAGCGAAGTGAGCGGCCGTGCGTAACGGCCCCTACACACGGCGGCGTGCGTTGCCGCTTCAACGCTTCTGCCCATTCACTTTGAATGGGGTGACGTCACGATTCGCCGAACTGCATTGTGGGAGCAAAGCGTAGCTTCTCTCGAGGTGCTCGCTGCAAAAGTAGAGCAATGTTCTACTTTTGCCGCCTCGACGGAGGCGTCAGCCAATCAAATCCCTCGTATGTAAATCTGACAGTACAAGCAGTAGCCAATCAAACTGGGTGTATGTTGGGAGAGCCAGACCGCAGTTATTTCCCATATGTCAACAAAAGGAGGAGAAAATGATCGTGGCGGTAGGCAATAACCCGGTACTCTATGACCAGTCCCTCTTTACATACAGGGATACAAACCGGAGGAGCCAGGCATGGGGGGAGGTGGCAGAGACAGTGGGGGAAACTGGTAGGTTTTCGCTTGTTTGGGGAGTTTATATCCAGTGTATTTCGTTTGAATGGACAGCTAGCAAGCATAGACAGTATATTTAGCCAGCATGGATGTAGCATGAATGCTTTGCTTTGTATGTCCGGGGCGGGACATTCATGTGGTTGGTTGTTGGTCGGGCTGCTCGTGTTGACTCCCCAAGCTCAAGACACGCCCACAGCCAAGCGGCAACGCACGCCGCCGTGTGTAGGGGCCGTGAAAGGCACTGGTTCTCTGACGCGGCACATTTCAGAGGCTGCAGATTTATCATTAGGCTACTTCCTTCTGATACTGCAGAGATTTCATGAGCTGAAGGTACGTTTCATACTAAAGCAGCTGGACAGCAGATACTGTTGCTTCACACTCATAAGCGTTGCTGATTTGGGCTGGAGAATGCCTGCCGCGTCACGGAGCGTCCACACTACAGCTTCAAAAAAAGCTTGGAGCTGGGCGTGTCTGAAGCTTGGGGATTTTATTCAAGCAACGCGACCAACAACCAATCACATGAATCTCCCGCCCCCGACATACAAAGCAAATGTTACATGCAACAGCGCTACCGCAGTTTTCTCGTTTCTGCCATCAATAAATGAACGAAACGTACACGGACCAAGCAATCCCAAATGAAGCTAATTCACAGTAAGCACACACACGGCTTAAAATATCTTAGAATTATATTGTTGTTGTTTTTTTTACAGTAAGTTAAAGTATTTTTTCTGCAGTTTGAGACCTGTGAGTTAGTGCATCACTAATTATAATCCAGTGATATAATACATATTATTGTCAAATGAGCCATTCTGCATAATGAGTACTTTAAGTTTATTTTGATACTAATACTTTTGAAATTTTACTTAAGTAAGGTTGTGAATGCATGAATTTGACTTGTAACAGAATAAATACTCTGTTATAAATATACACTACTATTGCTACTTTTACTTCAGTAAAATATCCACATACTGTTTCCACCAATTGTTTAATTTTTTTTCTTCAAATATGCAATCAAGTCTAATTAAGTGAAAATGTTATATTCACGAAGTTCATCTGTCTTATTTACATCTGTCTATCAACAGGAAGAATAGCAGTACAGCAGTGAGCCTGTGGAGTCTAATTGGAGTGATTGCTCAGGCAAGTAGAGTGATATATTATTACTGTTATTCTTCACTGCGTAATGTAATATAAAATTGTGGATAAATGTTTAAACCATTGTTTTAATATTACAAATGATGTCTGTTCATTTACAGAGTGGCCTTAACAAAATGACCAAAACGTTCTCTTATCGAAGGCTCGAGGTTGTGACGGGTCGTCCTGCTGCTGGTGACTTCAAAGAGAGATGGCCTGCTTTGTTTTGTGAAGCTGAGGTAGGTGAATCTATACATGCTCCATTGTACAGGAACACATTTAAAAAGATAGATACACATGAACATTAATTAACTTGAAACACTATTCTCTCAAAGTTAAAATTCTATAAATAGCTTGTTCATTCCCCCATTAATGCACGATTTATAACAACCTATACATAATTGACCCTGCCTTCATTTTGTATCAGACTTATTGGCCCAGTTCCTCATGTTGTGCTTGTGATTACTTTGTCACTTCAGATAAAGGCGGAATTCGGGCGAATAACTACAATTTCGCTGGAGCAGAGCTTCATGTACAAACTCGACCACTACACACCAACACGTATTGCCCTGATGAAGGCCAAGGGAGGAGTCCTCGGGACCAAGCTGAGGTCGTTCCTGGAAACACTGAGTCAGGTATGCTTGTTCAAAATTGTGCATGATCACATTGTTTTTTAAGGAAGACAGACCTCACTCACACACACATCACCCGATGCCCAATGCTCACACACACACAGCACACATCCTCACACGCGGTTGTTCAAATGCCCCTGCATGGTCCATCTTTCCATGGCTCTTGCTCAGTTGGCTCAAATCACTCCTCCTCGCACATGTATGCTCTTGTTTTCTTCCTTGAAAGTTTATTGCGTATGAATATTAGTTCAGTATTGACACAATATTAATCTCTTCACAGAACCAAAGCATTGACATGAGGCGTGACTCTGTCATCCGCAGCCTCAGACTATACCTTGGCGAAAAACAACAGGATCTTTTTGAAGGTAAAGCATGATTATTATTATTTTTTATGACACTGTTGTAACATTTTAATGTTAAAACAGGAGGCCTTTAGAGGGAGATAGCAGCTCAACAGTTTATGTCATATAGAAGTGGTTTACATCATCTGAAAGCTGGGTCAAATTGTTCTAGTCACAAATCTATTATAAACATAGTTTATTAATTTCAATTAATTAAATTGTAATGTTTTCAGTGTATTACGGCTCAGAACATTGGTCCAAGTATTTGAGAGATGCTATCCTGCTCTATTATGTCCCATAACTTATAACTTGTTGCAGCAATTTTTGTGCTGATAGAATTTAATACACAGATTTGCTGCTAAATTTAAGCATATTAACCACTCGAGAATTGCCAAATATGGTCAAAAATTCCTTCAAAGTATCACATTAGGACATCAAGACATAGAATAATCTATGCTGTGATTTGGAATAACAAAATCTGAATTCTTTTTAAATTTCTGAGCACTTCTGTTCTGGAAACTGCTCAGAAACCCCCTTTTTGTAAATAAACCTAGGAACGCCATACATCCTCTGAAAGCCCTCCATCTCTAGTTTATGGCTGTGACTATCCTAGAAGCCACAACAGCTCATTTTATACTGTGAAGTCAATCTTCAAAAAAAGTTTCACTGCAATGGAATGGCTCCTACATCATCACACATGAATATAATTGGGCTCATTGGATCCACATATCCAATTCATGCAATTCCAAGACCCCAGCATGCAAAAATATTAAAATACAACGTTTTAAGAAAGGCGAAAAAAACACATTTATACTGCATGCACAGAACTGCATGTTTTTCATCCCAAACTGCCTGTGATCAGCATGAAGTGTCCATGTGTGTAAACAGGAGACTCGTGGGTATCCAGAGAACACATTTTCATTCAGATATCTTGAGCCCAAAATGTTGCCTATCTTTGCAGCGTTATTTAGCCTCTTTGCTGACCAGCATGACATGGTTGGACAAGGCACCAACTGATTCCTCAGATCCTAGTTTCATATGATATCATCTTTACTCTAGCTTCAGAACTGAGCCCTCTAGAACCTCTGAAAGACAGTACAATTGGCCGGCCCGGATTAGGGCCCGAGGGTCTCAGAGTTAATGATGGTCTTTAGCACATGTGTTCATTCTGCCCTGACAATGAAGTCACTTTGAGTGATTCAAGCATTCTATGTTTCTCACTTCATTGTTCTTGTAAATTGTATGCAGGAAGACAGCCGCAGTGATGCAACTGAACACGTCTTGAAGATCCTGGTTGTCCATGGTGCCAATGAAGAGGATCCAGTTGATGCAGCCCTCCTGCTTGAAGGCAGAGAGATGATGCCAGGATGCGGCAGTACTGCCAAAGCATGCACGCTCCTTATGGGGCTGATTTATGCGTTACACTTGGCATACCCCCCAACACTGCGCTACACTTTTGAGGTGTTCCAGAAACTTTTTCTCGGACTGGATGGGATTAAGCTGACCCCAAAAGTGCAAGCTTTGAATGTGAACCTGCTGTCTTAAAGACATGGAAAAGCCGTCTATTCATATCAAGTATGTTCTTGCATGAGGCCCTTTGTATGTCGCTGCAAGTTGAAATGTATTTGACAATTGACTTTATTTCTGTCTGATTTGAAACTTTGAGCTCGCAGACTTGGAGGAAGTTACACATGTACATGTAAAGTAATTGTCAAGCTTCTTCACATGCAGACTTCTCAACAGCGTTTTCTCACCTGCCTCTGAGCATTCATGGTTCTGGCTCTTGGGCTTTGTGAAAGCTGCTGCTTAGAGATTGTTTGCATGCAGTTATTATAATGTTAATGTTGTCGGTTAATAGTGATTTAATTGTTGACAAAATAAAGTGTAATTGGATTGTATTTTAGTTGTGTGATTTGTGCTCAATGTATATTAAATGCATAGATTATTACATTTATTAGGTAACATTTTTCAAAAGTAAATGAGTAACAATTACATAATTAAAGTGAGTAATATAACTTCAAACAAATGAGTAATTCAACATTTTAAACTGAAAAAATATGATAAAATCTACTTATTTACTTCATAACAGTAACTATTACAGATATATAATATTTACTTAATAATTTGATAACAGTGATGTTCCTGTCCATGAAGAAAATAATTAGACTTTACTTAATTAGTTCAAATAAATATAATGTGTAACTTCAACATTATTAAGTAACATTTACTTAATATTTTCACCAATGTTACAAGTACATTTGACTTGATACTGGAAAGTAAGTTCTACTTGATATTACAGCAGTAAAATATACTTAGAAAAAGTAAGTGCAAATACTTGCTAAGATTTAATCAAGTAAATCCTACACGTTGTTTCTTTCAGTGTAAGGTGCCTGTATTATCTCGGTGGACAACATTTATGTTTTTATTTTATAAGGACAATAATGTACTGTTGTGTTTGTTTAGTTTAATGTTAATTGTTTAATGCTCAGTCACAGCAACATGTTTTCTGTGTGATTGGCTATTTGTTTTATATGATTTATCAACGTGATCATCAATAGCTAATCTGAGCACCAAAACCCAGCTCACTTGTCCTTTGATGCTGTCCATTGAAATGCAGGTATGTGAGTTTTGTACACCAGTTTATTTATGTTTAATGTTTCACATTGCTCCACATGATGCCTTGACTACAAAGTCTTCCATGTTTCTACGCTTCTTCCTCTGTGTCACAGTTTGGGGAATATCAAGATCATTGCGCAGGGCCTTGGTCTTGTCATAGACCTCATGTGCTTTCTCGTTACTTCGGTAACTTTTCAGTGTGTTCTCAACTGCTGTTTTGTAATATACTGCCTGCACCAAGTCAATTGTTTCTTTCTGCAGGTATTTGTGCCCTGAGTGGTTGAGAGCAGTGTCTGGAATATGACAGCATGTAGATGGTACTGCATGTTCAAAGCTTGCTTTCCAGTCCCTTTGCTAGAGGGGCTGAAAGGCTCCCTAAAGGCTTGATCAAAGCAGGAGGTTTTTGACATGCCCAGCGAACAAATTGTTTGTCCCCTACCTCTAGCTGTTTCTGAAATGTTTGCAATCTCTGATGGTGTGGAGAAGAAAGAGTAGAGACACTCCAGGAGATCAACGCAGGTATGTGAGTTTTGTACACCAGTTTGTATAAGTTTAATGTTTCACATTGCTTGTGAAAAATATACTACCACTATACGATTACTGATGTTTTGTTGTTGACTGGACACTTATTTTGTAAAAGAGATAGCATGAGAGGATCTCTTAAGCAATGCAGCTCACGTGTCCTTTTTATATGCTGTCCATTGAAATGCAGGAAAGTAATCAGCTCTGAGTGATCTGTTGCCGAGGGGACACTACACCGGAGTTACATAAGCAGAGATAAAGTGCTCTTTGGGGGGAACTCACCTACTCTGGGGTCCCCCAGGAAGATTTTTTTTAAATACTGAAGTTAAAAGCATCAATCTTGTGCACTTTGAGAGCAACATCAAGAGATATGATGCATCTCTCAACACCCAGATGTCAAAAATAAATCAAAGAATAAGAAACGTTTATTATTTAAAAACACTTAATTTTCCAATTAAATCATAAACTATGTCAAATTATTAGAAGTTGTTAGTAATCAGAATAAACAGAAAAAAGGGATGGAAGGAGGAAATAATAATCCCTCATCACTTGCTGTTTGCAGTTGAAATGATCTCTTTTGCTGGCCAAACATGCTGGATGGAAAGCAGTGATGTCTCACTTGCCTTGGCCCTGTATCTGCAGTCCCTAAATCAGTTCCCCAGTTACCCATTGACTCTTGTCTGTTCTGGTGTTCCTGTTCATTGTTGTCTCCATTGTCGTTCTTGTCTGTTGTATCTCCTTCTTGTGTGTCCCTTTCTCCTTTCTTCATCCTCTACTCTGTGTGGCTCATCTGTGATGACTGTGTAGGTAAACACAAACAAGTATGTAAGTCAATCAGTTTCCAGCTCTGTCAAATAAATGAATTTCAAGATACACAAATTTGTCTTCATTAAAATGAGTGTCACCACACTGTCACAAAATGTAATACTAACCAATTGAAAATAGTTAAATTTACATTGGAAACCTCTTGTAGATATCACTGTTAGAGTAGTTATCTGCCAATAGGACAGAATCATTCCTATACAAATGCAGTTTGAGTAATTCACTTAATATATTTACTTAAAACTTTAATATAGTCATTTTCACTTAATACTCTAATATAGTCATCTTTCTGCATTCAACACTAAGGAAAGCTGTATAATTTGACATGATAATGAGGAAAAAAGGCCTCCGACAATGCAGATAATTTTTTGATCATATACATTTTAAGATGCGGGTCAAGGCTTAATATTTGGGAACATAGTGTCCCTTGCCCCCTTTCAGGAGCCCCACTGGATTGGCTTTGATCTGAAATATTTGTATAAAAAGCTTGTTAGCTGGCTGTCCATCTCATAATGTCCACATAGAAACTAGCTGTCAATAGGAAATATCAATCAGAAGAATTATATTTTCATGCAAACGTCTGTCACAAAAAGAGGTTGCAAATTTAAATGCAGGTGTTGTTATGGCAACGTCAGTGGCCAGACAGCCACATTAACGGAGCGTCCACACTACAGCTTCAAAAAAAGCTTGGAGCTGGGCGTGTCTGTAGCTTGGGGATTTTATTCAAGCAACGCGACCAACAACCAATCACATGAATCTCCCGCCCCCGACATACAAAGCAAAAACCCCCGGGGATTTTATGGGAGCAATATATATATAAACTCCCAAACAGGCGAAAACCTACCAGTTTCACCCACTGTCTCTGCCACCTACATCCATGCCTGGTTCCTCCGGTTTGTATCCCGGTAGGTGGAGAGGGTCTGGTCATACAAAACCGGGTGATTTGCTACAGCGATAATTAGTTTCTCCTCCAACTTTTTTTGAAATATAGAAATGAACGGCGGGATATCTCTCCCAGTTTAGACGCGGTTTGATTAGCTACGGCTTGAGCTGTCAGATTTTCCGAAACGGGATTTGATTGGCTGGCGCTGGCTACTCCGGTGTCTCCGGCGACCGCTATGCTACCCACAATTCAGTTCGGCAAAAAAGCGAGGCAACGTGACGTGACCCCATTCAAAGTGAATGGGCAGATTGAAGCTGTCGACGCTGTAGTGTGGACGGGCCATTACTGCTGCAAATACGTTCAAACATGCTGTCGACACCATTTCAGCTGACTTTTTCTCAGAAATACTGTCACATAACATCCATACAGTGGTGGGCCGTCAGGGCCAGCAAGGCCTTCTCTGCTGGCCTAAACATCATCAGAATATAAATTTAATTTTGATATATTTTTTCCACAAATATGTATTAAATTATTCCCCATAGTCTATTCTTTTCATTTCATAGCTTTCCTCTTGGTTGCGCTGCTTCCAGCCTCAGAACAAGATTTGGAGGGCTGGCCTTTATGTTAGAGCTTTTATCCAATCATATTTCAGCCATAATGTGTTGCCAGGGTCCAAGAAATCTGCCCTTAGGCCTTCAGAATCAACAGAGCGGGCGTCTGTAGCTTAAAGTGAACGGAAACAAAACTGTGGCGTTAACCAATCAGATTTTGAGTTGGCGACAACGGGCCAGCTAGCAGGCGTACGATGACGTCAGCACGTGCACGTCTTTTGATTGGATATGCACTATTGAGAGGCAGAGCTATGTAGAGCTAGCAAACGGAACTTCAATTTGAACGAGCTAATTTGTGTAGATTTCTACAAGCTGTTTTTTTTCAACCCACAATGGCTGAAGGAGGAGAAAAGATCGATTTGGTCGCAGATATAATTACAACGCCATTTTCAAGACGAACTTTTCAAGAAAAGCTAGACATTGTGAGAAGAGAACGGCCAACCCCGACGCTAGCGAGCCTATCACAGCGGGGAAAAGGGTTTGTCCGCCACTTTCAAATCACTAACTACGAGCGGTACCCCTGGCTCACAGCCTCCGAGAGGCACTGCAAATTGTACTGCTGGGAATGCCTGCTATTTGCAAATGATCGATTTGGTGTTTGGAGCCACACTGGATTTGCAAACTTGAGTTGTCTAACAACTCAGTTCAGTTGCAGCAACGAGACACCAAAGCACGGCTGGGCACTTACAAGCAATGGTGTCAGAAATTCTACTGGACAGACTCGGCTTTCATCATTAGCCTTCATGTCTATAGAAAATGACTTATTGGTGGAACTGAAACGCACAGATAAACTGTACAACAGAGTCATTGAAGTCTTCTTGAGGAAAGAAAGGAGGATGGATTTTGTGTTCAAATAATCAGTTGTTTTGGTGAGTACAAAGCATTTTATTTTTTATTTTAATATATTTTTGTCATTTTATGTCGTTAATATTAAATCAATATTAACGAATTAATATATATGTAATTAAAATGACAAATATGTAAAAAATAAATGTTTGATGCTTCTGCAAGAGATATCGAGATGTGTGTGGCGCACTGGCTCAGCTGTGCAGTAAAAGTACTCAAGGAGACTTGTTGAATTGTTTTGGTTTAACCTTTATCAAAGTGGACATTCAGGGCTAGGAATACACTTTCACCACTGTCGCAAATATATCCTCATGAACAAATGCAAATTAATAGTTTGTTTTCTTTTATTTTCAGTGAATAGTTTGTGTCTTTATCGTCACGTTTCTTAAATGAAACTGCTTTGGGTGCGACAATGCGCTGTTTAGTGAACAAACTTGTTAAAGCTCACATACTTTTGGTGGACTTAATAAAACTTTGTAGACTAATGCCTTAAAAGCCCCTTTTATTTTTAAGTTTTGACAGTATCCAAGCGATCTTAAAGCTGGTAGTTTAACACTCTTAATTGTAAATGCGGATATATTGATTATAAATGCTTCGGAAATATTAATATAACTCTGTTGTACTTGACTATGTTAAGGTGATGCAATGCCCGGTTATACTGCGTTTGTCTAAATGTATAGTTTCTAGAGCCATGGCGTCATAATGATGCTATTAAGAGGTGGAATAATTCAGGTAGGACTGTGTCGGACATCACTGAAGGCCTAGGTGTGAAATGCACGGCCCGCCACTGCATCCATATATATCAGGGTTGCCAACTTTGGGTACCTGGCTGGAGAGAGATTTTGATATCATGGGTTTAATTACATATGCACACGAAATGACTGCTATCGTGTCAGCAGCGGGCAGAGATGTTCACAAGTCTTTTTTTGCAAGTCCAAGTCAAGTCTCAAGTCTTTGGTCACGAGTCCAAGTCAAGTCTCAAGTCTTTGTGGGGTGAGACTTGATCAAGTCTCAAGTCTTTGGTCACGAGTCCAAGTCAAGTCTCAAGTCTCTAAAAAAATAAAAGTCTCATGTCTCTTCTGGTTGTAATAAGCCTTCTATTGTCTGCTGCTATCCAGTCTGTTAAGAACACTGCACAGCTATATCTAAGAAATTCAAAGCATTTACTTTGTTGTTATACACTGGGTCTCTAATGACATATTTTAAGTCTACTATTAATAAACATATTCCTCTATCCTCTCACTCAAAGCCAGTGTCATGGTAACCTGATAAACCTGTAACATTAACGTTACGTGGTCAACAATAAACCTGTAACCTGCCTATAAATCCACAGATGTATTTATGTATGTAACTATGTATTTTTCTACGTTTAACGCAGCGGAACGTAATGATTAACGTTACCGACCTTTTTTATGTCATGTCAAGAGTTGGATGTCAACGCCACTCAACTCAAACAAGTGTGACAAGCAAACATTCACTAATCTTTTCAAATATTCAGTTACAAAGCTAGTAGCAAGTTAAGTTAACATTACGTAGCTGATGCTGAGCTAAACATGTTTGCTAACCGTCCATATGCGTTAATGTGACTGACCTCTCCGGGTGACTTTTCAAGTGCCTGATGAAATCCGACGTTGTTGCGCCAGCATCCTTGATTTTGATATTGCAGACTTTGCAGTGTGCGCTCCTTTTGTTGGTGCCGCCGGCGTTTTGTTCGAAGTTGTTGTAGTTGAACCTAATTACAAGCGGTACAGCCGCAGGTGTGCCGCCGGTCGCCATGGTGTTACTACGAGGTAGTAACAGAGGCGCGCACGTCTGCGTAATGAGCCCGGCTAAAGTAACTGGATGGCCTACCTGCCTGTCAGCCTTCCATCTGGGCACAAACTGATCTCGTGCCCTCATTGGTCATGTGCGCGTTCGTGTGTGTTGGAGGAGGCGGGCTCTATAAGGAAGTAGCAGCCTCTAGCAGATTATCTCCGGTTGTGTATTTTCAAATTCTAGCGATCTCGAGCCGGTTTCTCTCAAATGTACCTACCCCACCTTTAATACGCCAAAAATAGAAAACACAATGATTGTTCACGAGTCCCAATACACGAGTCCAAGTCGAGTCTGAACTTGAAGTCTTTTGGTCACGAGTCCAAGTCAAGTCTGAAGTCTCTGTGTGTGCGATTTAAGTGCGACTCGAGTCCCCATCTCTGGCAGCGGGACCTTAGCATAGCCTATATATATATATATAGGATATATATATACAAATACACAATATTAGACACAGACTATAAAGGTCACAAAGTTTCATTCACTAATGAAAGTCAAACACATGTTTGTTTCCACTGTTTTATTGTGTGCCTGTCGCGATAAGCAATTAATTGACTTATCGTACGATAATTAAAAATGTACTCGATAAATTCCCATTTACATGAGGATGTGACTAGCAGTTTGAAAGGATGTACTTGAATTATTATTATATATTATCATTATGTCAGTGGTCTAAAATGGTCATACAACGGTGCCGACAATATTATCGTTTATCGCAATAATTTCCGGGAAAATGTATCCAACAAAATTAATTATCGTGAGAGCTATACATGAAACACACACACAAACAAATCTACAGACTTACTCCAAACTGCCAAATATATTAATTAACACACTCTCACTCTCATATACTCTTTGACTCTATTTTGGCCTAGAACAATAAGCAGCAGACTTTTAATTTTTTATCATTTCTACTGGTTCTTAGATCTGAGCATGCGCAATACGGGTCGGCAGTTGTGAGAGAGTATTTTTGTTGGGTAATCTATGGTAGGGCCGCCTAACCCATACAGTGGTGGGGTTCATGTCAGTATTTGCAATGTAATTACATACACGCTCCCCTTGACAGTGAAACACCACGCGTGAGGTTTAGATTATTTCCTTGTCTTAATCCAAATTGAACTGTATGAAATAAAAAGGCACATTTGTCTTGTAGTAAATACAAAGGGCGACCTGGAGCCAATCCTGCAATTTCTCCACAGGTGAAAAAGTTGACATACTGAAAGCCCAATCCCTGCAGGGGGGTCTGGGGGGATTCTCCCCCAGGAGATTTTTTTTGTTTTAGTTTTGAAATAGGCTACTAACATAACATACACATTCTGGTACTCTCTTGAGAAGAAAAATAAATAAATCTATTACTACACGACATATTTAAAAAATGAATGCCATTTTAGTTTTTTGTTTGTTCTGAAAGCTGAACCTGCTGCTCCTCACAGAGAGAAGAGGGAAGAGGCTGTGTGAATTACTTTACATTGTGGATAAGGGTGGATACTGAGCCCCCATTGTTCTGTGTGTCAAAATGAAAGACAGCCCACACACCTATACAGGGACGTGCACAGACATTTGGAGGGGCTATTGCTCTAAACTGGAAAAAGGGCCCCGAAAAAAAACATAAGACCTTTTTTTAATGTAAAAGAAACCAAATGATTATTACATCAACTAAATTGAACAGTAATTCACATCTCATAACAAAATAAGCTAAGGCGACTACTTGCATTCGGTGACTTAATTTCAAAAATGAAAATCTGGGAAAAATGTTGTTTTGCGGTCCATATCTCATTAAAATATCTAATGTTAGTAACTATTAAAGACAAAATGGGGACAATTCTGTTCTAATGTAGTTTGACCATTGTAACTGCTGTGCAGTCCAGACATACTGATAAAATAGGGCCTCTAACCAGGGGTTAAATTGGGCCAGGGCTGTCCGGGGCTCAGCCCCGGCACATAGGACGATGCTCTGACGTCATCGCCCTCGCTCATTTGTCATTTGTTTAAGCCATAATGTCAAAACATCTCTCGTTCTTAATATATACTTTATTTAGGGTCGATATGTGTTGACTTTAAAATTTAAAATAGCAGATCTCTGAGACAGGATATCGTTTTTCCGCTTAGTGAACGTGTGTCTCTGCTCCGATCAGGAGCTGCAGCACCGTGGCTCCTTCGTGCAGAGAGTCTGCAGCGGTGTGTGTGTGTGTGTGTGTGTGTGTAACACGGAGCCCGTTTCCTACACCATCAGGGCCGGTTCTAACCAATTTGCTTCCCTAGGCGAGATTTTAGCTGGCGCCCCCCCTGCCAGAAAATCGTTCAGTAGAACAAATAAAAGTATCCAAGGAATACACAATAGAATATATAAAAAATAAACGAAAAATCTCTACAAAAGACCAATGCACTACAAAAACAGAAACGTATTGACATAAGTCATATACATCAAAGGCTTCAAATGTATTCAGTATTATATGAACATGTTTTAATTGGGGTGAGGACATCACATCCTCTAGGGGGATCCGGGGGTATGCCCCCCCCCCCGGGAAGAAATGTTTGAACATTTAAAGTAAAATGCTTCAATCTGGTGCACTTAGAGCACACATTACTAGAGACCTGATCTAGGGGGTACAACTCTAACGGCCCGTCCACACATCGGCGTGCATTGATGCTTGCCGGCGGGCGTGTCTGAAACTCGACCAACAACCAATCACATGAATCTCCCGCCCCTGACATACAAGCAGCGGTTTGATTGGCTAGAGCTTGTACTGGCATATGATTCGATTGGCTGACGCTTCTGTTGACGTCACCCCATTCAAAGTGAATGGTGAAGCTTTCAACGCACGCTGCTGTGTGGACGGGCCGTAAAACACCCATATGAAAAAGATTGGTTTACTTTTTAATAATCAAATAAGTATGTGAACATAACCAATAGCAAATAAATGCAACTTATTTTATTTTTGTTGTTCATTCATATCTTATTTTACCTAGTTTATTTATTTATGCATATTTTTGTATCTCTCAAGTTTTAAACAATATTTTTGGTTTACTGTGTTTACAGCGCAAACAGTCAAAATGTTTTTTTCCCTCCCAGAGCTGCCACCGCAGCAGGTACATACCTTGTTCACCTGGCTCAGGTGGTGGCTCTGGGGTTGTTGTGTGAGCCATCACTTGAGAATTGCCATCTTTTTTATTAAAGAAATGTCTAATGTCCATCTTCAGAATCTCCGTGTCTGGGGCTGACAGTTTAAAGTTTAAACATTGTCACAGAGGAGAGGTACGTAACTGTCAGCCAATAAAACACGTTTATTTCCATGCAACTCTCTGATTGGTCTGATGGCGTCGTCTTGCCTCTGTGTTGCATTCACTGAACATGGGAAATTACAATTCTACCGTCCGTCCTATAGGTAAAGTAGGTTAATGTATTATATTATTGATGCTTTAGCCCCGGATGCCTACCCCAGGCGACGCCCCTGGGCTACTCTCTCCAGTACAGGTTAGCTCTGAGTGATAGCGATGTTTGCTAATGTAAACAAAGACCATATTACGTCCAAAACACGTCACACATAGTTTTTGATAGTGACGTTTCTGATCGAGCCATGGGTGTAAAGCCAGCCCATATTTCCGATATTACGTCATATCGGACGTAAATCTGGATCAGCTCCGTTGTAAACCCGTTTTTAGAGATTTGGGTACGGAGGAAAAAAGAGAGGGTTTTATTTTCTGACACTTTGTGAGTTCCCTGACACACCGGGGACACAATTATGTATACAAGACATCAAAAAGTGAATTTTGTATGATAGGAGACCTTTGAACACTGTTAGCATTAGACTCAGGAGGTAACGTACTGACTCAATGAATCTATTCATTAAAATAAATTGCAAGAATTGATCAAATTGGAATTAGGCCACTGCATTGCTAACAATACCGTTTTAGCTAGCTTACATTCTTTAAAAAAATGTAATATAATTATTTGTATCCCCTATGTAGTTAAAATACATTAATATTGCCAATATTCTACATTAACTTAGTACATCATTCCCAGAAGATATGTGACAATATTTGTGCACAGTTTGTGAACATATTTGCAATATTTAAGATGAAATGTAAATATGATGTACAATATAAGAATCACAATATTCACTAATATGAGGGCCATAAGGGGGTTTGTTACCTGTTACCTTTCTTAAAGAGGTTTTTGTACTTTTAGTCTTTTTTGTGCTTACATTTCATACATTAATATTGTTAACATAAGGCTAAAAGTCCAGCACATTTTTACTACTATGACAAACCAAAAACTCTGCAATGTAAAATGTCTATCCTGTTTTAATGCACTTGTTAAATCCTAACATGAGTGTGTGTTGTTGCAATGTGATGTTCCCGTCCTCCAGATAGGAAGGAGAGTCTCGTTACGCCAGGCAGAGGGAGCCAGGAGGCCTGCAGGCTGCAGACGGTATAGGCTGCAGGGAAGAACACATTAATTAAATTTTACAGAATGTAATCCGCAAGATCCTTTTATTTTGACCAAGCAATCCTCTGCAGAGTATCTGATGTATATGTTCCTCTTTTGAGAGTATAAAAGTATGTTGTTCAGTGAGATCTTTACTGGATCCTGACTCTCTCTTGTGTGTTGCTGTCAATCTCCAGGTGCCAACTTTAACCCAAAAGCACCGGCACCCTTCTGCTGCTGCAGACCTTCCCAAGAAAAGGAAGCAGACCTCCAGGGCCCCTTCTTCCAAACATGCTAACCTGCCACCTGTTGCTACTGTGGCCCCCAGACCTCCACTGCTCCACTGCACCACAACGCACCTGTCAACATACATAACCGCTCACTAGAAGAGTTCCAGCGCATCTACCATGGAGTTGTGGCAACACATAGATATTAAACACATTTTCCAAATCACTTAGAAATCCATCTCTTAGGTTTTCATTCATCCAAAACATTTATTTAGCTTTTTCTTCAACTCCTCAGAGGTTCTCAAGCCTCAGCCTCTGTCAGTAAATATCCTGTTGCCACGTGGAGACCTCAGTGTAAGGCAAGGATCAAAGACACACATGTAAATATCATGCTTCAGTACAGAAACATAAGTGTAATAATAACATGACTAGACTGAATAAAACGTGTTTCTGCTGCTTCATTGTTTTCATCTTCTTCTTCTCTCAGGTATGTACATATGTGCAAACACACATCAACTGAAACCTGACTGACTGTGATGCTAAACTTCATCGACCAGAAGGAGCTCTTCTTCCTCATTCGCCTTTGAACGCAAGGTAGTGTTAATACGGCTGATGTATAGAAGTATGAGATATTTGTTAGTGCTATCTCAGTGAATCTTATAAAGCCTATCGACGTAGTTCAATAAACACAGTTATATATCTGTAAGTGAACATCATATGAGGTTGAAACTTTTCGCAGGACTAAAAAAATAAAATGTTAGAGGGGTTGGTAGTTATGAATTTAAACAATTTTACAACAGACTCTTGATGTTTGGATTTTTGATGAAGGTTTGGTGATGAATGCTATTTTAATGCAACACATTTTCTTTGTGTTTTTCTCAAGACTTTGTTGGACTTCCACATCTACTGTACCAGGACCTGATCCAAGATTCCTTCTACAGCTGGTGTGATCCAGAGATTTTTTGTTTTTGAGTTTGCCAGCAGACCTCTTTTCTTACTAGTTACTTTCTGAAAAGGGTTTTAGGAATTTGTATATTGCTTCAATATGCTCACGTGTCTTTCACTTTTTAATAATTAATATGTTCACAGTTAGAAATGGTATTTAGTCATTAATAATGGGAACCTGAGTTTCTCAATTCCCAATATGTCAAAAAAGTGAACAATCAAGTGATTATATAGTTGTTAATAAGTTATAAATAATTTTTGAATTATTAAAGGTTCAAAGGTTCTGTTTTGCCAAATATTTTGTTTTGTTTTTTAATTCAGAATTGTTTTAACTGTAAATAATACAGGTAAGAGCAGGTTTCATTATACGTGCACTGCAACAGGAGATGCACTGGTCATGTTTATAGCTTTAAATGACCAGAAAAGGGGAAAAGCTCAACACAATTCATTCATGATCACTTCAGTTTGGTGACTTTATTTTAAATTTCACAGAAATGTTGTGTTTTGTCATACGTTCGCAAACACTGGTGCACTTCAAGAGTTCCCGTACTGTTTTTTTTTTTTTTACATGCATCTGCTGTAAATAGTTTGTGTTAAATATACGAATTGATATGTCTAGATGTCGTTTCTAAATGCTTCCGTTTTGTACTGTTATTTTGAAAGCATTGATGTTTATTTACAGTTTATTAAAGTAGAAGCAGTTCTTCAGTGTGGCCTGTAGATGGCAGTAAACACTCACAGACGGGAGCTCCAACAAGCCGTTTAGTCTTTAGGACATAGAGTGAATACACACATACAGAGATGCTGTATGAGAAACGATTTTGGAAAATTGCACAATATAAATCTATTTTAGTATACCTCAACAATGGAATTATGATCAGTAGAAATAGCCATGAAATGGGACCTTTAAATGAACGCGTGTTTAGTCCAACCAACGTCGATGCTGTCACCATTATAACAATATATAACTTCCGGTGAATACTTTCACAATAAAACTAAAATTACAGACACGTTTGGAGGCACATCATGGTCCATGTGATGTTTTCGTGTTGAAGCAAAGCGATACATCCTGTCACGATACTTTGGCTTTTTCAACAGTATAGAGAGAAGTCTGTGAAACATCCCTTCTCTACATTAAGTGGAGTTGAAAAGGTCCGTCGTCACGTCCAAAACTTTACGTTAAGACAGAGTCAGAAGTCAACGTTATTCGGTGGCTAGAGGGATCGTTTTTGACAACTACGTCACGTTAGCTACAAGCTAACCAAGCTGTTCTTCTGAGTTTTTCACTTACCGGGTAAGTTGACTATGGACAGTGTACACCGTTAGCCCATGAATGAGCTTTTACTAACAATAACTTAACGAGTTATTTTATCGGACATCACAGTTATTTATTTATGTTTCTCTTGTTACAATCATATTATGGCGTCAGTTGTTGTTTGTATGTCGGCGACTTAGCCTTACTTTAGAGACCTCTTTTACAACAGATGACGCATCTAAGGGGATCAGGTAACGTTGATTATAATGAGTATTCATTACATGTTTACAATTATAAAATGACGTCTGGTTGTCAATTGGCTGCTCTTAGCTCTGTGGCCAAAGATAAGCAGTAATTTGAATGGAAATACCCTAAAGTATAAGCACATATTCTGAATTATAGGTATGGTAAACATCTGCTCTTATGCTTTACATGTTTTTACGTGAGTTCTGTCAGCCCATGTTTGGATGGATGCAGCAAGTTGTACATCCAGCTAATTGTACTTGTTTTCAGAGGGAATGGAGAAAGCTAAACAAGTTGCATTCGACAGTGCCAGACTCCAAGTGATCAAAGATGGCTATGAGAGGGCCTTTGAGTGCATAAATAAAGGACTGTCTGTAGATGAATCCGGGGACAAGACACATGCCCTGGAGCTCTACAAGCAGGGGAGGAAGCACCTCCTCAGGGCCATCAGTGTGCCATCACAGGGAGACGAGTGTTACGGCAGCTCCTGGGAATCAGCCAGGCAGATGCAGCAAAAGATGCAGGAGACGCTGGACAACATCACCACTCGACTGGCCATTCTGGAGACCAGCTCTGACCTTGGATCTGCACCTACACTGAACACTAGCAGTGGATCTGACCCTGATGTTGCAGACGCGTCTAAAGAAGGTCTCTATCCAACACTTTCTTCCAAAAACAAACCAGATCCACTTTCTTCGAGCAGCCAGGCAGCAGGGGCTGTAGGAGGCGTGTCTGCCTGCAGCAGTAAGGGTCTCCCCCTCTCCCCCACCAGACAGCCTGTGGGTCCAGTGGAGAAGCCTCCAGCTTACTCTCCTGAGGTGGCTGAAGGCCACCTGTCTGTCTCATACGGCACAGATAAGGGGGAGTTGTCTTTGGTTGGAGAAGAGTTCTACAGTCGTACGTCTAACTCAACACCATCTCCCCAAAGTATGGGTGAAGAGGGAGAGGAGCTGATGTACATCCCTCATGGTGTACAGATATTCTTTGTCACGCCTGAAGGTGAGGTGAGCGCTCCCTCTTACCCGGGCTACCTGCGGCTGGTGAAGTTTACCGGTGACCAATCCGACAGAATGCCCAACCGCCCACCAGCTTTTCTGCAGGTAAGATAAAATCAGTTCACCCCCCCCACACACACTCACACTAAAACAAACATTGTTACTTAGCCTGAAATAACTTGATAAGCCAGCCCTCATGACCATCTGATGCAATAAGCAGGATTGAAACGCCATCACTGCCATGTCACCAGTCTGTCTCGTGACCTTTAACCTGATTTGATAAAACGTTTGCTCGGCTCATCAAGCTCTCTCTGACTGTGAGTCATCAGCAGGAGGAGACTGGTTAATGATCTTTAACCTACTACGATCGACTTTATCATGTGATTGTTGTTTACTTGGTGCCCTAAGCTCAATTGGTTTATGGATACAGTTTCATGCTCCTGGGAAATCTTGCATCAGGATCATAATTGGTACTTCACTCATGACCTACTGGAAATCAACTTCCCCCACCTGGAAAAAACCCATCATGTATAGACTTGGCCACAATAACCTCCACATCAAACAACTTTGATGATCTTGTGACTATTTCATTAAAAAAATATATAAATGATGTGGCATGTTTATATATTTGGCTAAAAGTAAAAAATAAATAAAATGTACCTTATGCACAGCTCAGGGAATCCAACACAATTGCCACCGAAGCAGATATATATATTTTTTTAAAGCATGGTGCCTGAAATGCATTGATACCAGAAAATAGTTATACATTACATTCTGATGTTATCAAAAACACCAGTACTATAATACATCTTACATTTAAGAAATGTATCATGTACTGTTTGTGTCAAAACAATGAGGTTTTTTTCAAGGACTGCTTCATGCTATGCTATGCTATGTTGTTCCCAGTAGTGATGGGAATTATGGCACTTTGAAGGGAGCCGGATCTTATGGCTCCGTTCCTTTGCGAGAGCTGTTCAAAAGAGCAGTTTTTTACAAGGGGGCGGGGTTAATAGGTTTATCTGCGAAAGATACCTTTTTATAATTCAATCAAATTTAGCCCTGTTTTGATTTATGATTTATATGTGTACCGATACATCACTTAAATTATTCAATACATCCTTTGTACTGAAGTATTCTAAAGTAAAAATTACATTTTTAATATAAATAATTTGCTGTGGCCAATTGTTTTCATTGCATTTACAGACCCTTGTAACTCTCTGATTGTAGAACCACGCAAACAAAAACAAGCAGATAGCAACACCTATACAAACTGACAACAAATATTTGCTGTGCCTAAAAATAATCATAAATAACATAATGAAAATAAATATATTGCAATGCTTAAAACAGCAGCAACCAACCGTCTCTAATCCTTGGATATGACATGTCACTGCATGCATGCACGGAGCACCCATGGCGCGGAGATCATCTTTGAGCCGGCTCGTTCACGACCGACACATCACTAGTTTCCTGTCTACAGACAATCAGTCCTTTCTAACACCATTTTGGTTTGTTAATCAGGAGCTCATATGCAAAATAAAAGATAAGAAAGTATGTGAGGCCATGCAAACATATCAGCTTGGGTTAAAAGTCAATAGTAATGCTTTTACTTCATCCACCTTATCCGGTCTTGAGCACATTTGTGTGATTTCTTTACATTTGATTGTCAATGTTTTACCCTGCTGTTTAAAACCACCACTAGTGGATCATGAGACTGAAATGTGGCTCTTCATTGGGGAATTTCCCATTTGGTATTTCCCTCCGTGACATCGGTGCAAGTAAATCAACTAAACCCTGCTGCTTACACTGTTATGCCCTATAATCCTATTAGACATGCAGAGGGAGGGTGTGTCCTCTGGTGTCTCCTCTCCTACTGTTCACTGTTTTGCACTACTTAGGATCACCATTAGGCATGTGCGGCATGTCATTTGCAAACTTATACTTAAACGGGCCGTATTATGATTTTTGGGTTCTTCCCTTTCCTGAAGGTATTATATGGGATTGTGTGCATCTTCCCCTGAAAAACCTTGATACTTAGTTACATTGCTATGTCTCAATTGCTCTTCTATTGGCTACCACTCCAACACATTGTATATGATTTGCTAGGGGATGTGATAACTGTAGGCGGTTGACTAATCACAACAGAGCCGGCCAACCAATCAGAGCAGTCTGGGCTCTCGAGGTCCTGCAGCACAGGCAGTATGAGGAAAATAATGCACTTTTTGAACATTTAAAGCATGTTAACATGTCACAGTAAAGGCACAACATACAAATATAAACCTGAAATGAGAATAATATGTCCTCATAAGCAGGATGTTTTTGCAAAGGTTTATCCCTCTATTACATTTGTCTTGAATGTAAATTCAATTATCTTAGTTATTTTAATATATATTGGGGCATGTGTCTCAAAAATAAATTGAAGCGTTGGTCTGATTCACATCTTCTTGACTTCATTACATGTAGTTATTTATCCTCAAATCACCCATTTATATCCTTGTACCTTTTGTTTCGCTTCCTGGCAGGTGTGCGACTGGCTGTATCCTCTCATGGCCGTGGACTCCCCCGTGTTGCTGTGTAACACTGGTGTGTTTATGTTTCCGGACATGATGGCGCCGGCTCCAGGTTATTATGTCGGGGTGGTGCTGTCCGCTGAGCTGTCTGCTGCTCACAGAGAGCTGTTCCAGGACCTGCTGTCCCAGATGACAGATCTCAGGGTACAGGTCAGTGTGACTTTGCAGTCAGTTTTGCAACAGCACACACATTTGATATTCTTTGGGGAACAAATGCGGCCAATACATCTGAATATATAACATAACAGGGCACCAGTTGCCATGTTTTTTCATGCTGACCAAATGCTCCTAGAAAATGATCCTCTGAAATGAGTTTGTACTGTTTACACACATTAAAATATGTGCACATAAGTATTTCAAGTCCCCACAGAATTACACAAATCCTCTTGTGCCAGTGAGTGGTACAGAGAGCTATTTTAGGACAATTAGCCTCAAGTCCGAGTGCTCAACCACTATTGGTAGTTACAGGCATGTGACAGTGGGTGTATCTTTCTATTCTTTGAAAGCTGCAATCTCACATATCAGTCATATTGTTTAATAATAACATTACCAAGTAAATACCAGAATGCCTGAGCTGCAAATGTAAATGTTGACCTTACAAATGAGTGTTTGCCATACATAAGAATCTACAGTGGGTCATAGATTTGTCCTTACACATACAAACACTTTTTGCTTATAAACTCTGCATTGAAGTGCAGTTGTAAGTCCCGGATGATATATAGTGTGCCATAATGAAGTAAGTTAGCCTGTCACTTAATAGCCTTCACTCTCCTCCTGCCGTCTCTGACACATTCTGCAAATACTGCAGATGGTTAATCTTTCCCTTCCATGAAAAACATTGAAGTTAATGCATTGCTTACATCATGCTTTGAGGCTTCATTGTTTTTTGCCTCGCATGAAACTCTTGCTCCTGCTTACTTCTGAGCTGGCACGCATCTCCAAGTTAGCCCTGCCTCAGCATTGCAGAGATTTGAGAAAGGCAGGTGAGGAGAATTAATCAGTTATAATGCTCTTATCAGCAGCAGTTGGAACAGCTTCAGAGTTTCAGCTGAAAGACAAGTGCCAGTTCAGCCATGATGGAGGTAGAGACGCTGGCTCAGATCGATGCCAAACAAGGTCATTTCTGTTGTATGCAATCAGGCTAGTCATCTTTTCTGATGGACCTGATTCCCTGTCGGCCGAGAGTAGGCACTTTTGTGTTGTTTTCAGTTTTTAGGTCAAGTAGAATTTCTTAAATTTGAGCACAAAGGGAGACTGTTTCCTGACTGAATAGAGACCTTTTAAAAGGATTTTTTTTCTCTGTGGCAAACAAAAGCCACATTGTAACGAGAAGCACATACTAATAAGAGGAGCTATTGTGTTAATTTGGGGTAACTTGGAGATAAGCTTCTGGACGAAAATGTGTACAAAGTAGCACTTTTAAGTGGCATTTAGGTCTTCATTTCAGCCCGTCTTGTCTTCACCTTGCAGTAGCTAACCAATGTGCCTATATGAACAGGCTCCAGAAGAAGCTGCAGAGACCATTAATCTCAGTCAGAAGGTGTCCATCGCTACGCCTCAGGAGACTGCAACAGGGGTCACAAAGGAGGATGAGAACGAGGAGGGGAAGGCTCTGCCTGAGTGGAGTGAAAAGGTGGCAAGCGGGATCCTGACAGGTGAGGTCGAACTGCGTCTTCACCTTTGCAAATTCTTAAAGGGGACCTTTCATGCAAAATGCACTTTTTAATGTGTTCTATTAGGGGTGTAACGGTATCCGTATTCGTCCCGTACCGTCACGGTTCGGACGTCAAGGTTCGGCACATACATTACAGTCACACGACGAATACGCCTTTTTTTTACGAGTGGGAAAAAAGTCTGTCATTCAGGGCAGTATCCACTACACTATTTATAATCCAGGGGGCGGTATTGCGCCTAAAAGCTGTTTGCCAGCCGCCCTTAAACAACAAATGAAGAACAAGAAGAAACACAACAACAAAACGAACAAAATAGAAGAAGAAAAGTTAGTATGGCGATTTCAGATAACAAACAGGAGCGAGAACCCACCTGCTTCTTTTACATCAGCTGTGTGGGAACATTTCGGGTTCCCTGTGGACTACAATAACGATGGAGTGCGAGTGGTGGATCGGACGAGGACGGTGTGTCGGCGTTGTTCGACAGCGGTGCGGTATGCTAATGGTAACACACGCCAACCATGCTAAATCATATCAGAAGGAGCCCGGCAAAAGACAACAGCTGTTCAACAGCTGATCCCCGCTGTTTTTAAGAAGCCAATAGACATGAGAGCCGAGAGACCAAAAATAAATAACGGAAGCTTTTGGCATATGTTTTTCAACGACTTTGCGCCCGTGAAACACTTTCTTATAATTTATTATGTAATATTTTCAAGACATTCTTTTTAGTTTTACAGCTTGATGAAACCTTTTTGTTTGACATCAGCCATTATAGATAATCTGGCCATCTGAGTGTGTGTGGTACTGTTTGTGGTTTGTTTTTAACTGTTTAATACAGTTAATTATTCAAAATGTTAGAGTTCCTTATTTTTAAACTGCACTACTGTTCAAACATAAATAACAAACCTGGAATTATGCATTTGGGACTTTTTTTTTCTTTTTCTTGTACCGAACCCGTACCGAACCGTGACCCTCAAACCGAGGTACGAACCGAATCGTGAATTCTGTGAACCGTTACACCCCTATCTTCTATACATAAATACGTGTCTCCGGTGTGTAAGGGAACTATCAGAAACAATGCCTGACATGTTTTGTACGTAATATGGTCTTTGTTTACATTAGCAAGCATCGCTAACACTCAGAGCTAACCTGTACTGGAGAGTATGTGTAAAAAAGCAGGATATAAAAGGTACTCACCTTGTGGTAAACCCGCAAGAGAAAAAGCATTTGTGCTCCATACTGTTTCAGAAATAATCCTTGATGTGGTTTGGAACATGATATGTCATTTAATCACGGCAGCATGTAGCTTTATCTCCGGAGAATTATTTTTCAAGCTAAGGACCCCGAACCTGCAGTTCTCTAACAGGCCTGAAATGGAGGGATATGAGGGATGTCTATGATGTGATTTGCTCAAAATACCAAACAGATCATGCATTTTAGACATGTTTTTTATATATTTGTATATATCTGAGACCCATAATATATGCCTAAAAATAACATAATAGGAGACCTTTTAATGCTTCTGTTTGTTCACTATTAGTTAGGACTCTTTGACTCGCCCTGTGTGATCCTGTGGTTCTCTCAGGTGCGTCCTGGCTAAGCTGGGGTCTGGTGAAAGGAGCTGAGTTCACAGGTCAGGCCATCCACAAAGGGGCATCTAAACTCCGGGAACACATCACCCCGGAGGACAGACCCACCAACGTCAGCCCCACAGTCTCCAAAGGCCTCCATGTGGCCAAGCAAGCGACAGGGGGTGCTGTCAAAGTCAGCCAGTTTCTAGGTGACTAGTCATACCCTATCAGCATATTAAACTGACCGTCTGTGGGCATCTCATTGAGTAATGCTTTGTTGCTGCAGTGGACGGGGTGTGCACCGTCGCTGGCTGTGTGGGGCGGGAGTTGGCTCCACACGTGAAAAAACATGGAGGCAAGCTGATCCCAGAGTCGATGAAGAAAGACAAGGACGGGCGTTCTAACATAGATGGAGCCATGGTGGTGGCTGCCAGTGGAGTGCAAGGTACAGTGCATTTACATGAGATATCCATCATAGGACATTTTTAGAGATGTGTAATAAAATGTGCCCAACATGCTTTGTGCTCTGTGGTTTTACTCAGGGTTTGCGACAATGTGGACTGGCTTGGAAGTAGCAGCAATAAACATCACTACAAGTGTAGCATCAGAGACCGTCACCACCGTGAAACACAAGTAAGCTTTCCCTTCCATTTGAAATGAAATGTCTCAACACTGTCACATGCTTTAATATCAAACAATGCCAACAAATTGCACAACACTGCTTTCTAAACCGGTTTTTGATGTGTATGTTGCAATTGACCTCTTACATCATACATGCAAAATCAAACGTGCACTCACTGTTTTATTTTAAAATTTACTTTGCAGATTTAGGGGTCTACAAAACCATCATTTACCCACCTAAAGAGAATAAGTGACATTTGTCCTAACTATATGAAGCTATTCAACTTGTTTCACCACTAATCACTTTAATGAATTGGCTGTTGCTCAAAGCTTTATAAAATCATTGATGCTATTCTAATTCACTGCCGGTGTGGCAATTCACATGATCGTGCTGCTTTTCACTGATTCCTCAATATGTTTCTAATGGTAATTTCCCAATTTGCAACTTTTCTGTCCTGCCTTAAATTCAAATCTTACCGTAATGTAGGGTTGTGTTTTAGCTATACAATGTCTCATTTTAAGTGAAACACTTAATTTGCAAGGTATCTAATGAACTGCACCCAAAACAAACATTCCCATCTTGCTATTTTATCATTTAATGGTTTCTTAATTCATTTAAACAAATATCGATATTGTGGAAAGAATAAAGAAAAAGAAAAAGGGAGATTTTGGACTTGCATGGGTGTAATGCTCACATAACAAATCACATACAGCATGGCATCTTTGCAATCCTTCCACTGCTTACTAATTCTTCTCAAATCCTCTGTTTCTCGCCTCTGGCTGTGACCTCTCACCCTATCTCACTTCTGATGAAGGTACGGGGCAGCAGCAGGACAAGCCACAGACAACGCTTTCAATTCTGCCATTAATGTTGGTCGCACTGCCTTCAATGTTGACAATCTTGGGATCAAAGCTATAGTGAAAAAGACGGGCAAGCAGACGGCGCATGCCATTTTGGAAGACTACAAGCGTCCGGAAAAACCAAATAATGGGAAGCAAGTGGAGAAATCGGGCAAATAGCTGGTATTACTCTGCCTTATTATCTCAGAAATGCCTTAAACTATAATTCTATCAAATACATCTATATTTAATTTTCACTATTTATAAAACTTATTCTATATTTAAAAGATAACTACTGTTATTTGCAGATCCTTGAGTTTAATTCTCTTAAGCACTTTAATATGTATGTAAAATAAGGTAAATGGACCTAAATGAAGAGAACCAGCAGATGATATAACCAAAATGAAGACATGGTGATACGGTATGTTGATACACTGTAACATTTAAGGATTATCAATTCACTTGAAGGATATCATTTTAACTCTGCTCTTTATACTAAAACAGCATAGAATGGTTAACTACACTGAACATTTCCTAATCTTCGTAAAGCATCTGAGTTTTTCCCTTGGGGACTGCAATTTATATAATTTGAATAAAGGATTAAAATCAATATCTGTATGTATCTTCAGATATAACTGTATCGGACAAGAAAGTGTGTGTTTTCACTGTGTTGTTTAAAATGAGAAGTAATCACTGCCTCTTACTGTGCCTGCAAACATCTAACTGTATTTAAAACTGAAGCTGTCTATACACCAACATATATTTTTGTTCCACCTTCATTAAAATGATGTTTCTTATGAACTAGGGGTGACTAAAATGTTAATGCCTACTGCTAGTCTGACTAGTCTAGGACTATCAAACCTAAATGGGTATTCTGCTACAACATGAGGTGTGGTCTTCTGTATATTGTTTGATATAAAATAAATCTATATTTTATTTTAATGGATGAACTATTTAACAAGCTGTGAACTTAAGTGTGATGCTAACTTTGCAAACCAATTAGTATTTTTTTAATGATCTGGTTTGTGCTAATTTAATCCAGCTTTTAAAGTCAAAGTTGTTTTCAGATGGCTTTCAGGTACTCGAGTTGAAATTGTCTGAAAAAAAATAAAAATGTTGAAAAAACGCATGATATTTTGTCCATTTATTTAGAAGATTAGGGAATTCGCAGCAAGTTTATGTTTTGCTCTATAAACAGGATATAGATTTGATTTTAGCCTAATACCTCCATCTAGTGTTTTGCAACATGTATGTTTACAGGATCATAGTAATTGTTTATTCTTTCAAGCAGGGGTTTCCAACCTTTTTTCCCAAGAGCCCCCCAAAATGACTCCTGTTGGAAGTTGCACCCCCCCCCCCCCCCCCACACACACACCCACAAGGGGGGGGGGGGGGGGGGGCAACAGCGGTCATTAAAGTTTAGATGTCTAAAAAATGCTACAACTACTGTCACAAACTGGATGAATGTGAAGTGTTAAAGGAGGATGAAAGTGTAATTAAGGAGCACTATTGGAGTGACTTTGATGGTTATTGGACGCAGGATTAATTCATTTGGATTCCCGCTGTATGAAGAAATTAAAGGACGGCACAAGTGGAAACAATTCACAAAGGGATTAAACTGTTCAACACATGCTCAAAGTAAACCGGATTTTGCCGATGTGTTTATGTGGATTCAAAAATCGTAAATAATCTACAAAATGGAGGAGACCGATCTGATCGGAGCAACTGTGACAAATAATCCAACTGAAACATTTGTTTTATTCTCGGTGGAAAATGCCTATTTTAAGGTTAGTTTGGCGATTAAAATGCCCTTTGATGCGAGAAATATGAGTTGTTATTTCAGATTATCTGTGCAGTGGATGTACATGATCTTTAGTTTGCTAGTTATTACGAAGATTACTTCAAGAAATTGTGTCGATACAACGTTTTAATTGTTACCAAGGTGGTTGCTAGGGACGCTGCTATCAATATTATTTCTGTTATGTTGTGTAACTGTTTAATGGTGTTATCTTTATTGCTACCCCCTCCCCCGTCAATGTATAGTGTTGGTCCACAGCGCAAACATATTAGTTTAACAAAATCCGCATCTAAAATGGTGCAAAAACGTTATTTTCCCCTGTGCAATTCCAGTCTCACATCTCACATCACATCGTCATTAACAAATACCGGAAATAGACCGAAAACACTTTATTCCGAGTGTGCTTGCTTTTCTCTTTGAAAGTCATCACATAACGGCATTGTAATACACGGTTCGGCTGCATTAAATGTTACATATCTGCCGTAGTTCTGTATTTATAGAGTCCTGATGAGAAGACTTCTAGACAAACATGAGGAACTGCCGCCAACACTGGAAACGTGACGTGGATCATAAATATATCAGCCATTAAACAACATCTTACATTTATTTTCACACAATACGTCTCCTTGCAGTATCAACACTAATTCGGCTGACTTTTATATTTGATCCAATTGGTAGAGAGGCTGTATTTATACAGGTAGGGGGCTTTACATCTTTACAGCCCTAGACTCCTACTGCTATGGTCCTGAATTGTCATTTTGTCTGATTGAAAACATATTTACAAAGAGGTTGTTACTAGTTGTAAATGTAAAGTCAAACGAAAAGTCAAACTAGTTTGTCAATAGTTTTAAGATTGTTATGCAATCTGATAAACTGGGACTTCTTGAAAATAACCTTCCGATTTTTGAGGACAAGTAATTTGCCTTTAGCAAGCCAGCTGGACAAAAGCCATACTAAAGTAATTGTTTGCAGCAGGTTGAACAAATTCAAAAATGCTGCCATAAAAGTAGACCCATTGTCACAGACCAACCTGATCTCACCAGAATGCGTGACTCCACCACGACTCCTTAACACTGCATTGCGTGGTGGACTCACGAACTTTGTTACATTTATGTGTCTGCACCACGCAAACAACCCCAATGTAAAGTGAATGAGGCTCTTTTGTCGTGGTACACACACGCATTTCTACAACGTCCTGCAGGGAGCTTTTATTCTATAAAACGTTTTTAAAATATACTTTATAGCTTGTAGTAACTCGCGGGAGGCTTCTTTTATTTTATTTGTATTCATAATAATTTTTATTTTTCGTCAGAATGTATTATGGTGCATTAGTTACGATTTTTTGTTCTCAAAAAACAGTGCATTTTGTGTAATACAACTGGGATTTTTATTAAATTAGTTAGTTTTTAAGGAAGGCCAGAGCTTCAGCTGTGTCCAATAGATTGTTCCCTTTAGTTAACGTTTTTTAAAAGAACATTATATTCCTATTTGCTCATGTCCCCTTTATTGTATTACGGAGAGCAATGTGAGCGTCCATTCCCATTGGATAACGGAGGATTTTACACCCGGAAGTAAGTATTCCCCTTACTGTCGATTACTTTTACAGTGCCATCTGCACTACTCATCAACTCAAAAACACCAGATTATCCTTGTTGATTACACAACATTGATTGGTTTAAATTGTGTACAATGCTTTTGTATTTTTCCCCTTCGATTCGGAGAAACAAATATGTGTTCAGTTTAGGATGGCCGAAGACACTACACTACCCAGAATCCTCAGCTATCGTTTGGGACTCCACCATGTGCTTTGCTTGACAAACCCCGTGATTTGTCCTCAACCTCTGTGATTGGATGTTGTTAGGTCACAGGCTCCTCCAACGGTGCAACACAATAAAACAGATACACAGAACAAATAGTGCAAGTCAATACAAAAAGAAAATTAGTAAAATAGTAAAAAGTGAAATAGTGCAATAAGAGTCTATACAAGGGTTTGGAATATGATATATTAAACAAATAATTTCTAAGTAGCAGCCAGATTAATGCTATGGATGTTATTTCAAAGTTCAGGTGTTTAATAGTTGTATGGCCTGTGGGATGAAACTGTCCCTGAGTCTGGTGGTTTTAGTCCGGATGTAAGATAAAATAAGATAAGATAAGATGGTACTTTATTGATCCCAATTTGGGAAATTGTTTTTGTTGCAGCAGCATAAAAGACAAGGCATTTTACAATAAAACAAAACTACAAACAAACAAGAATAGAAAAAAAAGAAAATAGAAAATATATGCTACGTGTTGAAATAAAAAATATACATGTAGATATTATATATGCAAATATACATATTCAAAAATATATGACAATGGAATATGGAATATCAAATATTGAACAGATTATATATGTGTACAATGTACAGCGATGTTGTATTAGAGAAACTATGGAGCAGAGAGTTCTCTTCCAGCCAGAGGTGATTTATTGTACAGAGTTATTGCAGTGGATAGGAATGTGTTCCTGTATCGGTCCTTGTGACAGCGGAGCTGCAGCAGTCTGTTGGAGAAGGAGCTCCGTTGACTGTCCAGCTGCAGGTGGAGAGGATGGGTGGGTTATCCATCATGGACAACAGCCTGTTCAGTGTCCTCCTCTCCACCACAGCTTCAAAGGGGTCCAGCTTGATGCCGATGACAGACCCAGCTTTCCTGATCAGTTTATTGATCCTGCTGGTGTCACCGGCTCTGATGCTGCCCCCCCCAGCAGACCGCAGCAAAGAAGAGTGCACTGGCCACAACAGACTAGAAGATCTCCAGCATCTTGCTGCACACTTGGACGGATCTCAGCTTCCTCAGAAAATAGAGTCTGCTCATCCCCTTCTTGTACACAGCGTCAGTATGAGGGCTTTCTTTAAGGTTAACCTGGTATTTTTACTCCACTACATTTATTTTAGTTACTTTACAGATTCTGATTAATGATGTGAAATATAAACAACCCTTAAAGCAGACTTTAGTTACACCTGAGTAAAATACAGGGAAGGTGATTGTCAAGTGCCAACAATCAGGAGAGATATTTGATTGGAGGACTGGTTTATCTACAGCCAGTTGAGTAGCACTTGAAATGTTTGGCTCTATGAAACCTGATGTACTTATATGATTCTGTTTTCTTCAAGCTTGTATTTTGTTGGTCGAACGCACTTATTGTAAGTCGCTTTGGATAAAAGCGTCAGCTAAATGCAATGTAATGTAATGTAATGATTGTTGGTGCTTGAGAAGACTACATATTTGTCTGCAGATCCCTATAAAGTATATACATTACTTGTTATTCTCTACAAATTAATTAGTTAATTAAAAACTGTATATAATTGCTATTTTGGACATCCCTTTTCAAGATTTCAATATTACTCTAAACGTGTAATAACGTGCTTTAACCAGTAGGTGGTTTGGGTTAAAAAGCTGTCAAGTTTACAGTGTTAACAAAATAAAATATACTGCTGTTTCTGGTTTAGTTTACGACCGATATATTCTGTTATTGTTTTGATATTTGTAACACAAAAGCGATGGAAAAACCCCACAGCAACACCGTTTTCTGTAGTCTTAACATGAGTAGTTAATAAAAAACAATAATATCAAAACAAATTATTACTACTAACTTTATTGTGAAATTAAAACAGAACGGTAAAAGAATAGTTTCCGGTCTATTTGAGCCCAGATCTCTGTAGATAAAGAAAGAACTACGACAGATGTGTACTATTTACAATGCATTCATGTGATGACTTTCAAAGAGTAAAGAAAGCACTGCTGAATAAAGTATGATTTATCTTTTACGAAACGTTTTTTTTCATATGGAATGCAGTTGGAGGTCAACCAATCACAGAGCTTGAGGCAACGCGGAACAATAGCTGAGGATTCTGGGTAGTGTAGTGTCTTCGGCCATCCTAAACTGAACAAATCTTTGTTTCTCCGAATCGAAGGGGAAAATTACAAAAGTATTGTACACAACTTAAACCAATCAATGTTGTGTAATCAACAAGGATAATCTGGTGTTTTTGAGTTGATCAGTAATGCAGATAGGACTGTAAAATCAATCGACAGTAAGGATAATACTTACTTCCGGGGTAAAATTCTCCGTTATCCAATGGGAATGGATGCTCACATTGCTCTCCGTAATACAATAAAGGGGACATGATCAAATTGGAATATAATGTTCTTTTAAAAAACGTTAACTAAAGGGAACAATCTATTGGACACAGCTGAAGCTCTGGCCTTCCTTAAAAACTAACTCATTTAATAAAAATCACAGTTGTATTACACACAATGCACTGTTTTTTTAGAACAAAAAATCGTAACTAATGCACCATAATACATTCTGACGAAAAATAAAAATTATTATGAATACAAATAAAATAAAAGAAGCCTCCCGTGAGTTACTACAAGCTATAAAGTAGATTTAAAAAACGTTTTATAGAATAAAAGCTCCCTGAAGGACGTTGTAGAAATGCGTGTGTGCACCACGACAAAGGAGCCTCATTCACTTTACATTGGGCTTGTTTGCGTGGTGCAGACACGTAAATGTAACAAAGTTCGTGAGTCCACCACGCTATGCGGTGTTAAGGAGTCGTGGTGGAGTCACGCATTCTGGTGAGATCAGGTTGCACAGACTCACAGTCATGCAAGATGTGGCCTTATAAAAGTATGACGGCTGTTGCTCGTTTCTTTTGATACAAAAACACGTGCAATAAACCATTAGTTTCACTTCTGCTCATTCTTAAGTGATGTTTATAAGAGCCTGTGTGACATGTGTCCTTTAACCGCATCACACTTATCCATGCGCTCGTTGTGACTGACTTGACTGACCCAATTAATTATTACCATCATCTACACTTGTGTGTGGGTTGGTCACTCAAAACACATGTGTAGTGCAGTATTCAATCTGTAACCCCCAGCATGTAAACGCTACCCTGCTCGGTCACTTTTTCTGCGGATTTTGAATCCGTTTTGTTTTAGCACTGGAATCAACCATGTGACAAATCTGCTTTGAGTATTTGATACTACCAGTTTATGCTACAGCTAAGGAAAATGTTGGCTTAGCTAAACACTGAAGACTAACTACATGCATGTAAAGCTAACGCTACATACTACTGAAAATGGTTAGTTAACTTTTAATGTAAGAGCAGTGCTTTATTATATTTGTTAGTCACTTTAACAGTGACAGTTTGCTAGTTAGCACTATGGTAAAGTAAGGTTAGCCTTCTGCATGATGTTGAAACATGCTAAACACCTGCCAGACAATCAGAAAGGACTCGAAACGCAGTTTAAAGCTACTTATGTTTTTAGTACATGCAGGCTAATTAGTGATCTTTAATAAGTGGATTTGTTTTATTAATACGAAGGAATGAGGTTAAGCATGCAGGTCAACATGAACGCGCATCGTAACATTAATCATACATGGAGGTTTCTGTGCGGGTGCGCGCTGATAGAAACGGGAACGCGCAATGCTGATGACACGCGAGCGGGCCGATGTAAATCACTGCAATGAGGGGAGGGTGGAGGACACCGGCTGCAGCCCTGCCTCCAAGACACACGGCAGGCAGGCAGAGCACCATCACAGGGGCAACAAAGGGACGCGTGGTTCCTCTCAGGCATCAAATGAATACATGATCCATTGGACAAATTCTGCCTACAGCAAAACGATTTTTTCCCTTCTGTCCTAACCTCAAAGGTAAGAGATTGCACCAATTCAAGAAATTATATGTTGTGTTCATATATCTGTTATTGTTTTAACAATATATTAAGCCAAAAACCCTAGCCAGGCTTTTACTGTTAATGTTTTACTATCCGCTGTAATAGCATGTTTTTGAATTGCCGTTGAGATTGATTTAAGGCACACCATGGAGCATGAAATGGGTGTGACATGTTACTTCATAATGTGTGTGCGATGAGCAGCAGCAAATCTTGTATGTCATGTATTAGGAGTGTTTGTATTGGATACTAATTTCTCCCTGTATTTCATGAGGTCAAGTTAAAGTACTTCAAATATTAAGCATTTTCCCTGTTTTATTTATGGTGTAATAGCACTGTACAGTCATGGAGCTGGAGCACTTCGATGAGCGAGACAAGGCTCAGAGAAATACCCGCAGGGGCTCAAGAGGGAATGGGCTCGCCAGTCCCACTCATAGCGCTCACTGCAGCCTGTACAGAACCAGGACACTGCAAGCCCTGACCTCAGAAAAGAAGGCCAAGAAGATCCGTTTCTACCGCAATGGGGACCGCTACTTCAAAGGGATTGTGTATGCCATTTCTCAGGACAGATTTAGGTCTATAGAAGCACTGCTGGCTGACCTCACAAGAGCTCTGTCAGATAATGTGAACTTGCCACAAGGGGTTCGAACCATATATACTATTGATGGGATGGGAAAGATTACCAACATGGACCAGCTGGCGGAGGGTGAGTGTTTCTTAAATGTATGTTTCTTTTACCAAAATGTGTAACTTCCTCTTTTATATAGCAAAATAAATCAGTTAGACTATCATGTAATCTTTGCTTTATCTTTCATGTGCTTTGCTTTCATGTTCCATTACTTTTGTCTGTGGGAGAAATAGAAAACCATCTACTCTGTGTTGATTTCCTTTAGGGGAGAGCTATGTTTGTGCATCCATAGAGCCCTACAAGATGCTGGACTACACAAAGAATGTAAATCCCAACTGGTCACATGGTGCCAGGACGGCTGTGTCCCTCCGTGATCCTCCTTCTCTTGGTAGTGTGAAGGCTGGAGCCCCAGAAAACAGGGAGGGCAAGGACTTCATTAAGCCCAAACTGGTAACCATCGTCCGCAGCGGAGTAAAGCCTCGCAAGGCTGTACGCATCCTGCTCAACAAGAAGACGGCACACTCCTTTGAGCAAGTGATGACTGACATCACAGACGCCATCCAGCTGGACTCTGGATCCGTCAAAAGGATATATACTGTTGACGGCAAAATGGTAAGTGTTAAGTTATCATTTGTAGTGGATTCTGTGAACCTCACTTGCTCTTTTTAGACTACTATTCTAATAGAGTACTTGTTTGGGGGTTTTGTTATAACTTGGTACCAACAACCACTTTTATATTGAATACAGGTTTAAAACTATCAAATAAACTCCCCTTACTCAGAGGGAAAAGATGGTGAAGCTTAACAATAGTTTATCTACATTTTTGAAAAAGATTCTTAATTTACATAAACTGAAAGAATGTGAACTGTTATACAGCCCATTTTGCTATTTGTTTAACAGTAAGCTTATTTCTAACTGAAACTTTTAGACAAATTGTTTGCATTTTGAAAGTCATTAAACAATGCAACCGGAACAACCTTAAGTGCTCTACATTATACCTAAGAGAGTGCATTACATTACACATTTCTCCTCCCACTGATCATTTAATTGCTCACATGTGGTGAAGAAATTATGCTTTTGTCAGCTAGAAGTTAAAGGAGACTGGTATAGCCTTAACCAGTCTGTTGATCACAGCTTGGCTGTGTGTAGTGGATTGATCTTGTTGTGGAGACAGGCAGTGGTATAGTGGGGATTTTTTTACTGGGTGGACGGGGCGGGGGGAGGAGAGAGACACTATGGACGCGCTCGTGAACTGTCAACGGTGGGGGTACACTGTGGACCTCTGTCGCCTGTTAGCTTACATGACGCCATTTAAAAAATATAATAATAAAGGCCGGTGCCGGCCGTCAGTGAACCGAGCCGTCCTTTCTGCGCGACTGTCACTCAAATGCGGCAGCGGGACATAGTCTCAATTTGTGGGACGTGGGACAAATGATAATAATGCTGTGTGTGCAGTCAAAGTGGGACACCTGGCCACCCCACACACACACACACACACACACACACACACACACACACACACACACACACACACACACACACACACACACACACACACACACACACACACACACACACACACACACACACACACACACACACACACACACACACACACACACACACACACACACACACACACACACACACACACACACACACACACACACACACACACACACACACACACACACACTTACTTCAAATCAAGTTGCATAAATACTTGAGCTACGTTTTTATTATAATTACTGTGAAATGTATGATGTTTTCGTCATTATTACATCAAATACACTTGCAACTGATAACACTGGCAATGATTTAATATTTATTAGATTATTAAAAAAAAATCATGCTTCAAAAAAGTGGGGGGACGGCAATCCCCCGCGTCCAACGACCACTACACCACTGGAGACAGGTATTCTTCTTCGTTTAAATGTTTTCCACATTCTTTTTGTGGTACTGCATCCCACATAGAACAATTACACCACCACAATGCATCTGGAGTTTATCTAGCACAGTGAGCCCACTTTGAGTTTTAATGAAGGAATGTAACTTTCCTCTGTTCATGAATTTCTACCTCACCGAAAGAGAAAGACGGCCCACTAGGGTCAAAGTCAACTGGGAATAATTGCTAAATTTGTTACGAGAAATGGGTTTCTAGGACTCTGCTTTTATTCCTTCTTAACAGCAGCACACGATTGAATTGTTCCGGTATTCACTTAGGGAGTTAGTAGCAGATTCACCTAAATACCAAGCTGCCTGGATTATATAAAAATAACTATGTCCATTATTCAGTTGAACTTTCTAGACGGTTGCAATTATTTACAATTACACACTTAAGAAAGTGCCTCGTTTCACCATATTGTACCAATACATCAAATTAAATAATATTCTTCGAGATATTTAAGATTACAGGGGATGTGGATATTTATGGTTGATATAAACAGAACTAAGTGGAAACTGCACATACAGTAGAGATTACTTAGCAAAGTAGCGACAAATAAATCCACCCTTTAACTAAACACAAGAACTTTATCACCTGCTCTCCACATGACTATCCTTAACACACACTACACTAAGTTGTTTTACTTTGATGGTTCCTATGGTGATGTGGTTTCCTGAGCTGGTTGCTAAGGAACAGCCTCTGCGGCAGAGCGGTGCAGCAGTGATGTCAGGACTGTAGGTAGAGTGTGAGAAGGGCCATACATGCAGTGCTCGGTCTCTCAGCCTCCTCATGCACATGGCGGCATGATGGAGCACATGGCTGAGGCATAATCTACCCCGTTCTGTAATGGTGTGTCGAGGGAACAGCTGGGGATCTTCATATCAACCAACACCTCTGTGTTCATAAATCCTGTAAGCTATTTAAGGAATTCAGATTTTTTAGAAAAGCATTCATGGACACCAAGTTGCAATAGATCCAAGTTAGATGTACAAAGAACATGCCATTTTAACTTTATTTCTATTCTGCATTTGTATCTCACCATCTATTTGTCAGGTATTATTACCTATTCAGTTTAGTAGTTTCAATGTCCTCTATTTTTTTCTCCAAATAAGCTGTTTTATATGCTTGTGAGTGCACCTCTGTGCTCTACTTTCCCTGTTATTTATGTTTGCTATTTCTCTGACTCCAGATGGCATAACCAGCACCCATTGGCATTCAAAGGCCTGTCTTCATGGGTGCTTAATCTTTGGTAAATGACCCGCTTGTGCTGTTGGTCCTGAAACAGTCATTCTGGGGAGGACAATTATTCTGCTACATACTTCTTGTATCATTTAATTTGCTGCAGGTTTAACACAATAGTATTCATTTTTATTACGATGACACATTCTGATGATATTCTCATGTAGTCACTGTCCTGTTTCTATGAGTGGATCTGTTTAGCAGGTGGCTCAGTTGGATGACTCTGATCCTTGGCCAAATGGATACAACCAAGGTCTTGCTAATGGCAGAATTTAATAAACCTCAGTTGTTTGATATGTTAAAAAACATTATCCCAGAGTAGTACAAATATATAAGGTATGGAGAAACAAAACATAATAGAGGAACAGTTCTAGATATGAAAACATGCCATGGTCCTGCTGTTGTGTTTGGAATAGAGCAGGTCATATCTGCATTAGTATGTCTGAGCAGATTTAAACCATGACATTCCAACCCCTGGTATAAATAATGTGGTTCTGCACAGCAGTATCGTGTTGTGCACATTGCTGACTTTCAGTTAACCTCTACTGCCCTTTCCTGGTTTGGACTGTATGTGCCTACAACAATCCCTAAAGACATCAATTAACTAACTTCTTGTGCAAATGTGAATTGTGTATAACACTTGTTTTTTAATGTAAAAACCGTGCTATTTTTTGGTAATTATTTAAGAGTTACTTTGTTGCTGTTGACAGAAAACATTCTGAAACCCTATTTGTAGAACTCTCAGTGTAACTAAAGGGCAGAAAGAGGGATGGAGGAGATAGAAAGGCTGCCTGGCTTTCCTCACAGCTACTGCTGTGACTTGGATGTTACACACTGAAAAATGAACATGCCCAGCAGCGTTCTGTTCATTTTGTGTAAAGAAGAACATTTTATCCTCCCCTTGTTCTTGGAGGCTACTATTATGCTTGAGCTAAAGTGGAAGTTGATGTTGCTTTTTAATTGTAACACTCGGAAACATTACAGCAATTAAAATGAGTACTGAGATATGTCCTTATGAAATCTAGGATCTGCATTATTAATGCTGAAAATGTGTGCGATAGTATTACTGCTCATTATGTGTTTTATTCTGAGCTGTGTGTGTCCTTATGGATGCCTTAATAATGCTGACGTGCACTTCTTAAGGCAGCTATTACTCTTATCTGCCTTGTGTAGCATCTGCAGTTAATCCCCCCATTCTGGAGCAGACCTCATTTAAGTCATGTTTGATTCATGTCAGTGTACTGTATATGCAGTTTTATATATGTTTCTCTTTCTACTGAACATTTTTATTTCCTAAAAAACATATTGCATGCTCTCCCACTGTACATAAGGGCAGCTCATGCAAATGAACTCAAATCATTTGCAAATTGCATATGAAGGAGAGACATGTTTCCCCCTCACATGTTGTGGGACACTGCTGTGTTTAGTCTTGCACTTCAAAGGGGAGATTCAGCACCCTGGAGAGCTCCACCTGTCCGCTGGCAGAGGGATGTTATATTACCAATTTGCTGCTTCTTCTATTGTCCTTGTTACCACAGATGTATTCACTTCTAAAGCATGCATACGTCCCCATGTGTTTTTTGTTTGAGAGCAGCGCACAGATAACACCCTGCAAATCAATATTTGCACAGGATGCTCCCAGACTGCAATGAGGCTGCATGCGTGTGTGTGTGTGTGTGTGTGTTGGGGGGATGGTAGGCCTGATGGAGCTGCTGTGTCACCCAGCAGACATAAGAAGTCAATATAAAGCAACAGTCATGATTGCCCTAGTTATGCCATTCCATAACACGTTTTATGCAAACAATATGTAATTATAATGTGTATCAATGGAAGGAGTCTCTGTCTGTCTTCTTACTAGACTGTCTAAGGAGAGTAATTAGGAGTTATAGCAGGAGTCAATCCCCAAAGACGTAAAGCCAGATTTCAGCCCATCTGATCACTGTGAAAGTTCCCTAGCATTTCTATAGTCTGCAGTTTGTGCTGTCCACTGTCCAGTACCCCACATAGGAACTGACAGGGAATTTAAAAAGCAGCCGTGTCCCTCTCATTGTCTCAGCTGTGATTCTGTCTGGTCTCCTTGGCAACAGCTGTGCAGCTCTCCTCCCCTTTGGGATCTCACACTGGGGGGCGGGGTGGTGGGCTGTCAGAGTGGGCCCCTTTCCAAGCAATGTTTAGCAGTGGTTATGGCTTGATGGTGTCGACGTTTGATTGTTTTATCAGTAACCAGCAGAAAATATTCCTTTCTTTTGCGTAGTGGATAATCCAGCGTGTCCATATTTCTGATACAAATATCA
The DNA here is from genome assembly GCF_902827115.2 of Pseudochaenichthys georgianus. Classification (NCBI taxonomy): domain Eukaryota; kingdom Metazoa; phylum Chordata; class Actinopteri; order Perciformes; family Channichthyidae; genus Pseudochaenichthys; species Pseudochaenichthys georgianus. Next base: position 16,677,398 of record NC_047515.1, read on the forward strand.
AAGCTGCATATGCTGATTCCAATAATACTACTACTACTACTACCATACTGATACAAATAATAAAGTCCACAACTGTAGTAATTTTCCTTTGCCTTAACAGTTTAAAACACATCAATCATGACATGAAATGATTAGCATGGAAATGTAATGTATTCTCTTTATTGTTGACCACTTTAAAGGCAACATTTCTTCTGAGATCTTACAATGAAAAACCTGAATATTTCCACTATCATCATAACTAAGGATGTTTAATAAACGGTTAGAGGGTAGTCGGGTTGACCAACTGTGGTGGCTCTCTTGTCTGTGGTTCTCTGCTCTGTCTAAGCACTTAGGTCATCTTATCAGACTCCTGCTGACCTGATAATGTATTCACCTATTAGGTGTTAGCAATTGCAAATGTGTTGATTCAACTGGATGTTTAGCGTTATAATAAAGATAAATATCCACTTAATAAATAACATCTATATGCGATCACATTTTTGATGATGCATGTTCCACCCCTCTGTAGAGGAAATGAAAACATTTTCTGGCATAATGCTGTAGCATCGCACATCAATAAGCTTTGGAGGAGAGATCAGGACTCCATCAGCATCTTCATTTATTTATGACACTGCATTTACTGTGATGGGCTTCTGTCTTAATGAGAGCAGCAAATGTAGACTTGGTCATCTACAATTCTCTTTGTAGGGAAATGAAAACGATTGCATATCTTATATCTCTCTATGATTGAGATCAGAGGATAGGCTATGCCAGGGGTCGGCAACCCCAGTGGCACACTAGGAATAAGTGGAATAAGTGTGCAAAATATTTAAATGTTATTTTCGGATCCTGAACGAGACCAGAGCGCGTCTCCCCGTCTGCAGAAGGAAGCCATGCACGCAACGCAGCCCCGCTCTCTTTATCTCCAGGTGACTTTCTGCCGCTTTCTTCCGTGGTGCTGATCGTTTCACCACGGAGGAAAGCACTTCACTAATTGCAGTACCCATAAGGAGATGTACAAATGCCGCAGTTTTTGCGTGGCTGTGTCTTTAGTTGAAAGCCCAGTGGCGATCTGCTCATCTCTCATCGAAATAATATGCTACAAAGGGGCGGACTGGCCATCTGTGTGTTCTGGAGAATCACAGAAGGGACGATTGTCCTTATTATTATTATGCCATTTAAACCAATTATTTAAATTTGTTTGTTAAATTCAGCATCATGTAAGTTGCGCTGACAGGTCCACACACTGCTTCCCCGCAGCGAGGCTCCCCCCGCCCTCCTGTTGACAGTTCACAAGCGTCGAGCAACTGTGTTAGCAACTCTAACACAGAAAAGGCCTGTCTATGCTGCCCCAGAACGCCTCGGGAGATTTGTCTTTTTCTTCCTGGGTACAGTGACGTGACCATACCCAAATGGACCAATCCGTGGAGCTCCTCACACACACTCTCTCAGCGGCGAAACTGTGACGCGCTGGGGTGGGGGTGCTAGTGGAGCCTCACAGATGGGGGTGCTGCAGCCCCCTCAGCACACCCCCCCCCCCTTCCCACTTCCATTTGCGGTGTCTCGCTGTCTCGCAGACCCCACGCAGCAAACAGGAAATGAACCCAGCTCACACTGTCCGTTCCTCGCATGGTCATTGTCTTCACACAGTAAGAGCAGTTCATTCCAATCACTTACTCGATGTGTCGGGAAAACAGTTCTGTCTCTGGAGTCAATACAGTGCAGTGTCACTGGAAAGTACACATTACATGTTAAACTTGAGTCTTTTCTGTTACTAAGAGAATGAATCTCCATCTTCACCAGGTTTCCTCCCTTCAGGACTTTTTTGGGGACGATGATATCTTTTTTGCCTGTGGCCCTGAGAAGTTCCGCTATCAGGATGACTTCAACTTGCAAGAGGGTGGTAAGTGTCCTTTAATTTATGAGGGTTTGATCACGGCTATCACATTATCAGATGTTCACTACATGATTACTAGGCTAAATAATTCACTCTATTCAAATACTGCAATATCTAAAAGAAAACATGTGCCAAACAATTCATCTTTATTGTGCATTTTGTCTCTGGTACATTATTTACACTTATCTGTGTGTGTGTGACATTTGGGGGGGTAACAAAGCTTTACTGTAACTGAAAAGAACGTCAATAATGTAGGAGGCGCTGGATTATTTACACATACTGTGAAGGTTCTTTTTCTTTCTTTTTTCAAGCCATCCTCCTTTTGAAACCAAATGAAATTCTGAAAGTTTATAGTTGTGGTACAGTGTCTGTGATTGATGAACGTGCAGGTCAGAATAGAGAGGATGTCATCACTCATGCTTTGTTTGTGAAAGCTGTCCTTATTAATAATGTTGTATAGTACCTACACACCTGTTTGTCCGCACTATTTGCCACTCTACTTTTAGTACTCCTCTTTCTAGTACTTCGAACTTCCCCGTTTAGTAACTCAAGCTGACTTAAAATTGGAAGAAAGCCTAGTATTAGATTCGAGGGGAACATGTCGCTCCAGTAGTTTTTATATTTTTCCTTTTTATAGAGTGCCTGGTCGCAAAGTCTGCATCATACGGCCGGCTTCCCTCCGGACATGCTCTCTCCTCCCCGAGAATCGGTGGGATGTCCCGCAGAAGCAAGTCTCCATCATCCCCTGGTTCAGGTGAGTGTGTCTGTCTGTCAGAGTGTTCTTAAAGTATATTTCGGTTTACTCTGCTGTATTTCATTAATATACGAATCGTTTGTTTCCAATTATAATCAGCAAATGGCACGGCAGGCAGTCAGCTGTCCACCCCTCGATCTGGGAAGTCTCCGAGCCCGTCTCCAACAAGTCCAGCTAGCCTTCGAAGACGACGGGTAACACATACATTTTCATTTCAATAAGTTAATGTCCTAAAGATTTATTTCATATTATGTCACATGTTTTATCAGATAATCTTTGATAGAGGAGTACAACAATTGTCTTCATCAATGAATAATATTTCAGTACACTGAATTAAACAGAAACTAATATATACATGGGTTTATATTCCTCAAAATAGCTTTAAATGATCCTCCTGGCTGTTTGTATATATAACACTGCTAGTGTTATATGTTTTGTAAAAATATAGTTACAGGTGCCTCAGGTTTGAGTACACAGGTACAGATGTAAATATCATCTCATGCACAACATGTCCCGAATCCCCCAAACCTTGAGGTCCCTCTAATACACATTGTGTTTGTTCATGTATAATGGCGCTTTAGAGCTACCTTTTTTACATTACATGTCATTTTTAGACGCTTTTATCCAAAGCGACTAACAAACATTCAATACTGTGGACAATCTCCACAGGAGCGAAGTGTCTTGCCCAGGGACACAACCACATGCTGACTGCAGTGGGACTCGAACTTGCTACCTCCTGATTCGAAGTCCAGAACACTATCCACTGAGCCACAGCCGCCTTTTGGATACAATGTAATCCAAATTGCAGCAGCACATCTTCACTGTGATTATCATAGATCTGGGGAGAACACGTTTTGAGACTGCACAGCACAGTCAACTGAGCAGAGAAATCCATTTATCAGGGATACCATCATTAATGAATCATAAGGCTGTCTGGGTTGGTATCGTGGCTGCGGCAAAGGATATTCATTTCAATCCGTTTTGGAACCACATGCCCGTCTTTATGCAGGTGGGAACGTTGGTATAATGTTGCACCACGCCTACCAGTACACATATGCTTTGTGTCAACTGGCTGTCATCACATCTTTAAAAGCTGTGCCTTCTCTTAAGTCTGTAAGACACTTGCATCAGTGTGTCTTTGACTCTCAATGACATGGCTGCCTCTTTCTTTTCCAGGGATCTCATCACAGTGGCTCTTCACTCTCTTTAGCTTCTACCAAGGTTTGTAGTTCAATGGATGAAGGCGATGGGCCCAGCAGTGAAGGTAGGACTCTGACTGATAATAACATATTGTTAAAAGACTTTGTAAGTATTGACTGGGCTATTTTTCATACCTTTTTTCCTCCTCAGCTGAGCTAGTGGACGAGTGCCCCTCTGTCCCTGTGTCCATCTCAGAGAGGTACAAAGTGGGGAGGACCTTAGGGGACGGAAACTTTGCCGTGGTCCGAGAGTGTGTGGAGAGATCCACCGGAAGGGAGTATGCTCTGAAGATCATCAGCAAAGACAAATGCAGAGGAAAGGTTAGCCTGCCTTTTTCATTATCATCATCAGCTTTTATTTGAAGAGACTCTTGGTCCATACCAATGTTTCCACAGAGGTGACGTAGAGGTATCGTACAGCACTGAGACATGGATTTGAAAGCAGCATAATGACAGAGTTATGAGAAACATTCAATCGACAGATGAATTTGTACATTAGATTTCTCAAGAGAGCATGGAACGTGTGGACTCGTGCATTACAGAACATTTCACTTGCACTGCACCACCTTGGTTTTCTAAGCAGTATACGCAAACAGTCATTATAGCTTCCAGAGGCTCGCCTTCTTATACTTGAGCCACAAGGGGGCAGTAGAGAGAGGAGTGCAATAAGCTCTAAAGAGGTTCACCTTAACCTTATCTGAACATCAAGAGAATTCTCTCGCCAACATGTTGGCTTGTATATATAAGACACGCCGCTGTCTATACATGTCATCATCATCAGCCATTTCATCTGTGATGATGTGTCCCAGGTACTACAGACCAAACCAAGGTTATTATCCCCTTTTGCTCTGCAGATCATTACAGCGCTCTTCTTAGCATTGTATTTAACATCAAATTTGACCATAATCAGAACACACATTTAGCAACTGTTGAAATCCAGCACTGCTAGGAGAAACAATAGCCAGATCATCGGAAGACATGAGATGGTTTACAATCACATGACCAATCACACACCCTGTTTTACAGACACTTAAATCATCTGATAGATCATTCATATAGATATTAAAAAGGCTCGGTGAGAGGAGCCCCCCCTGGCGGACCCCATTACCAACACCAAATGGCGCCGAGACTGCATTCCCCCATTTGATCCGCATGCTCTGGTTGGCATGCCAATAAGCCAGGATCCTAATAATACTGTTGGGCACACCTCTCTGTCTCCATTTTAAAAACAGTTTATGATGGTTTACTCGGTCAAAAGCCTTCGAGGCATCAATGAACCAATCAGAACAGTGGAATTCTGTCTCCTATATGTTACTACCATTTCCTTCAAAGCATAGATGCATAGCTCAGTACCATGCTTAGCCTTGAAGCCAAACTGGTTATCTGAGGTACATAAATAAGAACAACATCTATCCAACACAATTCTTTCCAGGACTTTGGATAACACACTGGCCAGAGCAATTGGTCTACAGTTATCCAAGCTCCCTACCTTGCCCGCTCTGTCCTTAATGACAGAGACCAAAGTAACCGTCAACATGGAGTCCGGCAACACACCATGAGTCAGAGGCCGGTAAAACAAATGGCAGGAAGAACTGCAACCTTCGGGCTTGCCAGTTTAAGGTGCTCTGCAGTGATTCGCTCAGAGCTGCTTGCTTTGTTATCAGCTAGCTGTGCAATTGCTCGATAAACCTCTTTAGCTGTGATTCCCACTGTGTCACTTTTCACAACACTACCAACCTTATAGGGTATAGCACTTTGAACACAATTAAGTGTAGTAGAGTAATGTTGCCTCCACAACTCAGCTATGTTATCGGCTCCAGATACTCCCTCTATGGTACACAGTAACGACGTACTGGCGCTGCTCAGAGCTCCCACCTCCTTCCAGAAGCCAGTCACATCATTATGAAGGAGCTTTTCAGCCATAGAGTCCGCTCTCAATGTTTCTGTATGTTTGTTGACATAACAAACTGCATATTTATATCTAGCATTTGTAAGCTTTTTGAGATCCAGGACAGGCCCCTCTCTGGGCCTTCCTGCCCGGACCCAGGCCCCAAAATCATTCTTATCTTCAGCGTATTGATCAGACAGCCACATGTTTATTCCATGCCTTGACGTTGTGTCTCTTCCTAGAGTAGGTATAGCACGGTCTACTGGCTTAACATACAGCTCCCACAATACAATCATACATGTTACCATACTTGCCAACCCTCCCGATTTTCGCGGGAGACTCCCGATTTCATTGCCCTCTCCCGGTTTCCTCCCGGGGTCATATTTCTCCCGATTTCTGACAAAATCACATTTACTCACGACTGTTTCCACTCGGACTTTAATACAGCTACACCATTGTTTGGTTTCCGTGGTAGCGCGTCTCTTTAGTAGCGCGCGCAACTGAAAGTCTGAGAGGGTGAGCCGATAGTCACAGAAAACAGAACAAGAATCGACAACTCTACCCTCTGCTCACTCCTTTCCTGAAAAATACAGGTCCAGCCTGCTCCATCAAGGATGGTGCTAAAGGGCTGCAAGACAGTGCACTTACAACTACAATAAGCATGTGTAGATGTTAATCTAATACAGCTCCGGCGATCCGCTAACACCCCCCCCGCGGTGGTTTTGAAATGCTCCAGATTTCTGAGGTCTCAAGGTTGGCAAGTATGCATGTTACAGAGGTCTTCACGGTGAGAGCTTTCATTACAACCCACATCAACACACAGAGTTGCCACTTTGGGTAGATATACATCACTCAATAGGACATCAGTTCTCCCATAGTACAATAGCCTATCCTCATTTGTGAGCTTGGACCAGTCCACTTTAGTGGTACAGGCATTTTTAACCTCCTGAGACATCTCAGGGAGACTATCACAATCTAGTGACATTACAAAAGGAATGTGATCTGACATCGATGCCTCATACACAATCTCAATTGATCTTAACATTCATTAGCAGTGCTTATGCAATGGTCAAGCCATGCAGTTGTATGCCAGGCCTCGCTTATATATGAATAGCTATCTGTAGGCAGAAGTATTTGGCTTGATAAAATAAGATTGTTATCATCACAGAACTGTAGCATATGCTTAGCAAAGGACCTTGTGTCTGATATGTCAGCATTCATATCACCCACTACATAAACACTGGAGGAATGATTATCAGCAATAAAAGAATGTATAAAAGCAAGTCTGTTCAGGTATTCATCTTCATTATGCTGTGACTCATACGGTGTATATACATTGAGAATGCTAAACTCCTTGTTATTCATTTTGATCTGCACAGCAATACACCAGTCAACTTCAAGCCTGATGACATTAATGACAGCGTCCAGCTTTTTGTGCCACAGGATAGCCACGCCCCCTGCTATCCTTCCTCTCACTATTCCCAGAGATAGGTCCGTAGTGGACTCACCAGCCCCGTGAACATTGTCATTAAGAGAGTTCAACTTTCCCAAATCCTGCTTTGGTAAAAAAGTTTCTTGCAATCATAGAATGTCACAGTTCTGTAGCAAGTCGTCCACCACTGCACGCCGGATCCTGTCAGCAGCGCTGTTGCCCAGGCATAGCTTGTTAATGGAGTTCTGTTTTGGATGCTTATTCAATTTTGTTATTGTCTTCATGAGTCAGCAGATGGTGCTGTCTCCTCTTGGACGACAACAAATATTTTTTAGAACTATTCAGTTTTAAAAACACCTCTCGATGAACCCTTATTAAATAGACATTCCACATTTTTAATATGGTTCTAAATAGTTGTGTTCCTCATATTTGATCTGAAATGACTGAAAGGATGCCCCACAATCTAACATTCCACAGATGTGCATGTTTATAAAAATGTGTTTACTGTGCAGTGTTTATAAATGTTCTTTGTTACGCAGGAACACATGATCCAGAGCGAAGTGTCAATCCTTCGGCGTGTGAAACATCCCAACATAGTTCTCCTCATTGAGGAGATGGACACCTGTAGTGAACTCTATCTCGTAATGGAGTTGGTTAAGGTACTACACGTTTGGTAGTTCTTCCAAACATTTCCAGCAAAGAAGCAACATTGTAGGGCCAATTGTGATTTTTTGTTATCTATATGTTTGTTATCAACATTTAATTTGAGTTGTTATGATCTGTTTGGTAACATTACTTTTTGTATGTTCATGTTAGTCTATAGACATGGCTTCCTGTTAATGGCTAAAGCTGCATCTGCCCTTAACATAGTTGGAAACAAACGATTGGCACTGTTTCACTTAAATACTCTTTCACAGGGCGGGGATCTTTTTGATGCCATCACCTCCTCAAGCAAATACACAGAGCGAGATGCCAGCAGTTTGCTGTTCAATCTGGCAAGCGGCATCAAGTACCTCCACAGCCTCAAAATTGTCCACAGAGACATAAAACCAGAAAACCTGTTGGTGAGTATGACTCTTTAGATGTTGCACTGGCAGTGAGTGACGCTACATTGAAAAGCTTCCCATGTTCAGACCTAATGGATCCGTCTTCCATATGAATTGTTCCTCATTCCTTTTTCAAGCAACTTTTTGTTTGTTTGTTTATACAAGCTTGCACTTAGAGCTTACAATTACATGTACACATGTCAAATATATAGGACAAATTAATAACATTATGAAATGTGTACGAAAACTCCAGAAGCTAAACAAAAAGTGAAACTCAAACAAGAGGTGCATCTCACTTGAGCTCCTAATATCTAATATTTATCACAGCAATTAATTAGTGTGTGACCTTTGTTTTTCTTGTGGCTTCTTATTGTGTGTTTTCAACAGGTATTTGAACACCAGGATGGAAGTAAGTCTCTGAAGCTCGGCGATTTTGGCTTGGCTACCATCGTCAACGGGCCCCTCTTTACCGTGTGTGGCACCCCGACCTATGTAGCACCGGAGATAGTCGCTGAGACCGGGTGAGTCAGTCATTAGGCATGTCCTTTTCATGTAAAATGACCAGTACAGTTGTGGACTATTGCTACTTGCAGAAGTACTTGGTCTCTGATACCTGCTTTATGTTTCTTCAATTACAGGTATGGCCTCAAGGTGGACATCTGGGCAGCTGGTGTCATCACTTACATACTTCTGTGTGGCTTTCCACCTTTCCGCGGGTATGTGTTCCTTTCAGGACGTTTATTTTGATGTTAACCTGATTCAAATTAATGACATGAATAAAATATATCAATCACATTCTAGGCTATTATATGGAACTTAGTTTGAGCTTTATAGGATACATGTTGTTTTGTTTACATCAGCAGTGGTGAAGATCAGGAGGCTCTGCTTGAACAGCTTTTGAAGGACCAGCTGGAATTCCCTGCACCATACTGGGACAATGTGTCTGACAATGCCAAGGTGTGTGTGTGTGGAAGTGTTCTCCTCATCCGCCATCGTTATGCTCCATGTGAAACACCACGTGTGTGAGTACTGTTGTCTCATAGCTTTGAGTATCCAGTATAATAATGTATTCTGTCTTTATGTAGGCTCTGATCACGTGGATGCTGCAGGTAGACGTGGATCAGAGATGCACAGCTGCACAGGTGCTCGATCACCGCTGGGTTAATGTAAGTTCAGCTTTTAAAAAATGGAACCAGAATCACCTGTGTAGAACGGGCATTGATCAGAAAGAGGCCAGTGTGGGGCAGCAGGTGGACTTTCTGAAACGTTGTTCTTTGAATTGTCCAGGATGATGGTGTGTCAGAGAATGAGCACCAGCTGCCGGTGGCTGGCAAGATCAAGAAACACTTCAACACAGGGCCCAAGCTCAGCAGCACTGCAGCAGGAGTGTCCGTCATTACAGTAAGCACTGATCTGAAACCCTACACTTGGACCCGGCATGCAGCTCTGCATGAGTAGACATTTTCTCTTTTCTTTTTTGTTGTTGTGTTGTAGTGAAGATTCTTTGGATCTTATTCAAAATGTAAAAATCACATTTGCAAATGCTTTTAATATTTATCTGTATGCTGTCATTACAATTCGGTTGTTATTTAGTTGTACCTGAAAGTGTCTGTCTTTGCAAAACAGCTAATTAATCCATTACTCATCTTTGTATTTGTATTGAGTGACTCTTTGGCTATCTGTGTATCCATCAGTCCATCCATCCGCCTCACGCTCGCAGGCCTAGCTGTGTGTGCTCTGGCCTTTCATCCTCCTCCTTTAGATTGACTGTCAGCACTTTTTTCGGTAGATAAGATTTCTTAAATAGTCTTAAAGCTCAGCTGGATTTTTACAATTGGCAGAAATGAAGTCAATTTGCTTACCTTGGTAATATTTGCCAATCATAATGGGCATCAGTTGCACTCCTCCCTGTCAGTTAACAGCTGTGTTGGAAAAGAAAGAAAACGGACTAAAGTCTAGAGTTGTGCAGCTTAATGCTACCCAGGTCAGAGATGCTTTGAGTTCAAGGTGTTCCTCTGAGTTGCACTCGTCTCTCTCTGCTCAGCTGAACGAGGACTTGACCATCCAGAGGTCAGGGTCTTTGGACCACTACCAGCATCCAGGAGTATATTGGATAAGGTATGACAAAGCATAGTGCACATATGCAATGCTTTCATGATAAAAGTGCTGGCAGTCTCCCAGTATTTCATTTGACCCATTTCCCCTTAATGTAGATATTTCCCCGCCTCACCTTGCCTCTTGTTCACCTCCTAAAGTCCATCACACTCCTTCATCTCACCAGTGCTGCAGCTGTTTCCTCTCGCCTGGCCATGCAGTTTACCTTATTTAGTTGTTCATTCTTACTGCTGTAACAGACTAGATGAAGTTAAACTTTCTGTCACAAGAAGTTTAACTGTAACAAGTGAAGTAAATGCAGCTTTTTAGATACAACTGCATGAAAACATTGGCTCATTTAACATTTGCCAAGTGTCTCAGTGGTGGTTGATTGGATGCCACTCCTCATCACCGTGGTCTTGTAGAGATCTTAACAGCTGCTGTGTCACCCTCTCTCAGACCACGCCACTTGATAAGGAGAAGCAAGTTTTCCGACGAAGACGCAACCAAGATGTGAAGCTTTCTCCCCACCTCCCACGCAGTATGGGGGCCGGTGCCTCACGCAGTGCCAACCATGGCCTCTCTGCCGCCGAGCTGACCCCCGAGTCTGTGGACTATTCCCCGGGTTCAGCTGGCACGGTCCGTCCCATCTCTCCGTTCTAACAGCCTCCCGAGGCCAAAGCACTGTCCACCTTCACATGGAGAAATGTGAGGCGGTGTAGTGCAAAACTGAAAGACCCACATGGGGTTTACGCTAATAAGTTGGACATTACATTTTACACACTGCATTACTGACCTGTACCCATTTAATGTTTCTTCATAAAATAAATGGATTGATCTGAGTAAGGGACAAATGTGTCTCTGGATCAAAGAATATGCCTTAAGAGCATGCAACAATATTATATACACCCCCCCCCCCCCTTTCAAAAAGTTATCCAAACTGCTAAAACCTTATTTTTGCCCAGCATACAGTGGTTCATTGCAGTACTCTAGAGCCCTCTAGTGGTTTATAATCTGTACTGCAGGACTGACATCCTGATGCATAAAGCACTTGGCTTTAATGGGAGTTGTAAATGCAAAACATTTAAAACTTAGCTTTTAATAAAGGAATTACATTATTTTGTGACAGTACATTTTACTTATTATGGTTTGAACACAAATACTTGTTATAAAATAACCCTCTAAATTTGACATTGACTGTAAAAGTCACCTTCCAGGTGTACTGTGTAACATCTTGATTACACTCTACTGAAGTACCTGAATACACAAAGTTTAAGAGGACTTAAAGAACTTAAAAAACCTGCTGCTATAGCATTATCATTAAACATTATTTGTATTGAACATTTGTTTTGTGTAGGACAGATGTTCTCCTGCCACCCAGTAGCATGACTCTTTAAGAGAATTGAGGGCACTAATGTTTGACTGTTGATGGTCCAGCTCACCTGGGCGCTTCAGGATGATTATTGAAACATATATGTTACACGTCTGTGAGAGTGGTTGTAATTCAGTGGTGGTGCAGATGAATGTCAGTGATGTGTAGTTGGTAGTAAGTGCATGTTTAAAGCCTTGCCTTGGCACATATGGATTTAAGTGCAATTAGGTGCATTGCTCAATGAGTGCAGTAACAAATGTGTCCCACAAAATGCTGGAATAAGTGAGAATGGATCTGTTGCTGGTATTATTAGCAACCAACTGACACACTTCTCTATAAGATGGGGGCAATTGGCACCTTTTTTTGGGGTAAAATGTTGGCAAACAAAAGTGCTTCCAGTAAAATCCATTATTTGAATATGTGATGGTCCTTTCGATAACATGATCAAATAACATGACTGAGAAGACTGGCTACTAGATTGTATGTACTGTAATGTTCTCTGACAACTCCATACATTGGTTCACCTGAAGACCAAATATTCATGGATGTGAATGTCTTGTTCCTTTTATCAGAGACTGTAACCTGCATGTGTGCTAATATGCATCCTTAATCAGCTGTTCTGGTCTTCTACTGTTTGATATACACCTGTCAGAGAGGAAACCATTCTTGTTGTCATTGTACGTGACGTCTTGGTGAATGCAGTTCCATTATATAGTCATACCACAGCTAAGTTCAAACTTGTATATACATATTTTAACTGGAATGTAATGTCACACCACAGACTTTGTTGTAAAAGGGCTTTTACGTTTTTGACTCAAAGGGGGTGAACCAAAAAGCACAAGGAAAGCAAGTTGGAACAGTGACATTTTGGGATTGTATATGCTTTCAAGGCTTTTAAAAATCTGAAAAACATTAATATATAGTGTTATTATACACCATGACAATGATAAGACAACTGGGAATGTCAGTATTAGTTATAAGCAGACGGGGAATGCACATTCTGTATTATATGTATCCATATTTCATTAATGTACGATGTCATAAAAAATCTAAATGAATACAAATTTTTTTTTTTTTAATTGGTAAGAAAAATACTTTTATGGTTAAATAAGAAAAATCATAGGTCCAACAATTTTATCTGAAGACCCCTAAAGAGAAAAAAGACAATTTGTGAGTCAGCTGTAACGTTTTTGCAAGACAAGGAGTGAACCCACCAAACCTGCAGCAACACATTCAGCCAGCAGGGGGCAGCATCATCATGCTTATCATATTGACGTTAGATTCCACCATTGCATAGCTTATAATATAGCAATAGTTATACATTCTTAATCAGTGTTTTATTAACACATGCATTCATGTTTTGGGGGCAGGCTACACAATTGCACGAGTAAAATCTCAAGAAAACGATTGACACCGGTTTATTTATTCAGTTTAAAAAATAATAATAATTAAAGCAGCTGAATTTTACAATTATCAATTATTTTTTTAGGATTTCATAAGCATCAAATTATATCCTACCCTTTTCCAAAACTAAAATAATTGGCAAATAAAATAAAATATATGAATGGTGGGGTAGGTAATTTTGGAGAAACCAGCTCGAGTGCGCTAGAATTTGAAAATACACAGCCGGAAAAATCTGCCACGTTTTTTTATGGATTTTTTGTCAAAGCACTTAAGATATTCATTGCTATCGGGATGTTAAGAGCATTCCATGGAATATAACAAAAAGTGTATCTCGAGCCGGTTTCTCAAACGTACCTACCTTAACCTTAACTTGAATTGCTACATTACTAAATATTTGTCAAACTCATTTTAAGCGGAAATTATTTAGGGAAAAGGTAGTTTGGTGTCTAGTGGACCCACTAGAAACATCAGAATGCAAACTCAAAATCTATTTGCATATTTTGTTCATTTAAATGTGTCAGCTCACAGCGACAGACTTCTCATTTATCACCAAAAATAGACTATAGTCATTTTTGGAACACCATCATGTTCATTATTAGATCTTTTTGTCACAGCTGAAACACGACCTGTTCAGCTATCAAGTCAGACTATTGCTTACCAATGCATTGAGTTACAGCACGGACTGATGTTCATGAATACACAGATTTAAAATGGACAAGTAAACATTCTTTTCAAAAATAGGAATACTGAAAACTGTGATATGCAGAAGTAAGAGGACTAATGTTTGCAGGGCCAACATTATAGTCTTTAAAATCTCCCTTCCTTTTAATTGTCTTACAGCTTTATCAAACACCGTAAACAGTCATGAGATACAAATCTGTCTTTTAATTTTGGGAGAAGATGAAAGAACAACTCAAAACATTGATTACTGCTTTTCCAAATGTCCCGCTTGAATATACTTTAGGAACCCACAGTAAATCATATTAATTACTTGCCATTTATAATAAAATTATCCTTTAATTTGAAGTGAATATGGAAATACCACAATTATCCTTTTCACTGACATTATGAAAAACAAGTATTTCACAAAGGACTACGCTCACACTGATTTTAACTTTTTTTCCATAAAGACAATCAAACAACAAATGAACCACAAACATTTTGTCTTTTCACGTACACACATTTGGCCACTATTAATAACAATGTGCAACAAGGGCCATATATATGTTTTACACCCAGCTAATATCTGAAGTCAATGGAGACATGTAGAACATTATACATAGCTCGCATGATGAAGATGACGGCAACATGGTGGCTAGTCTAACAGCATTCAGATCGATCAGTCTTTACAGGGAAGAATCACTTTACACTGTCCATATTTACATTACAGGCTCACTGGTTTCCTCTAGAAAAGTGTTCCACGTGAGATATGTGTCTTCCATACAAATGTTGTATAAATGTTCGTAACAGAGGATTCATTTTGTTTTGCATTTTCACAGTTCGGAACAGCAACTTAAACGCTTACAGTGTGTTTGTGTTATTAAGTTCATGCTCAGTTGGGGAAGTCGACGGCTGGTGCTCATGTAACACGTGAAAACCAACAGCAAATTCATCCAGATTCTCCAGGCCAGATGAACACATGTGAGCACACTTTGTTTTTTACAAGTGTCACCATGGTGATGTCCTGCAGCCCACTGGAGGTCCTCCATGCTCTGTGGATCTCCTGCAGCTCGGCCTCTGGTTGGTTAGATCTCTCTGAACGCTCCTGCTGCGTGGCTGTGTCTCTCCTCAGTACCTGTTCTGATGCTCGTAGTGCCACCGGTTGAAATCAATGTTAAATGCCACGATACTGCCAGACGCCATGCCTGTGATCAATGTCCTGAAGAGCCAACAAAAAAACCACAAACAAATATTAAATCCTAATGTCGGGAAATGCATATAAACTGAAGAATTCGTAAAATTAGAGTAACACAATTAAAACAACCTATTTTTTACAAATCTAACTACTGTATAAGTTGTTATTTCCAATGTGTTTACATGTGTAACAAGCCACCACGTTTTACAAAATGTGTTCATTGATAAAAATGTATGCCATGCATATTAGCAGTTGGTTATAAAGCGATCACAGGTCACCAGGGGCTGTTACGGTACAATCTGGGCTCCCTCTGACAACTGAAGGAGACCATTGAGTGTTAGTATCTTTCTGCAACCCCGGTGCTCTTGTGTCCACGGCTGGCTGGCTGGTATGTAGGAAAAGCAGCTGATTTCACAGGGTCGTCTTATACTGCTACACCCCAAGGGCTTAAATGCTCAAGCACAATGAACAGAGCTGAGGCAGAACGCCCCGCTGTAAGTGAAGCTGCAACATGGCTCCCTTGTGTTACCTAACGTCAACTCACTGAAGAAAGACACTAACTGAATCACGGGGTTCTTAAAATACTCAATTAAGTGATGTGTTAAGCGGTATTCAAAGACATTTACAAATATAATGTAGTACTTATATGCAGTGTTTAAGTCCTTGATGTGTTTTACCTCTTAGATTAACACTACAACTAAATCTGTTAACAAATGTAATCCCGTCTCTATCATCTGCTCGGCTTCACAGGTTGTGCAGTTAATCATGATGGTGCAGTCATTCTGCACAAGAACCAGGCCTCTGTTACGGCCCACTGTAAGTGCTGGGGGGGGGGGGGGTGTCCTGCGGCGGTGAAGAGCAGCTTTAATGTTCGGACTCTCTAACCTCTAGTCGCTGCCAGGGTCACATAATGACGTCAGGCTCATAGCCCGAGAGCAAACACTGTCGCCCAACTGCACGGCAGCCATTACATGACTCCAGATCAATCTCAAATGTTTGGGGAAAACATCCTGCTGACTTAGGTGTCAAAATAAGTGCATTTGTAACTTTTGTCTCGATAGCAACTGTTAATTCCATTTAATCGTAAAGGAAGGTGGGTATCCTACTAACTAACATTTCTCTAGCACTTCTCATTTATCGACAACATCTATTATTATCTCTGTCAACTTATTGGAACAGAAATTCATTTTGATTTGAAAATAATTCATGAGTTCTTGTACTGTACTGATATTTGATATAACATTGTATGTTTTACTATTGACTTTTAAACATATGACATTTAGTTGACATAGAAAAATAAAATAGCTTTTGGCATATTAGACGTTTTTTATTTTACGCTGTATACTACTGTATTCTGCCTTATTTCATGACATTTTAATGACTTACTTTAACATGTATCTTATATATCTACTACTTATTATACTTTTTACATGAGTCATGGTAAGTTAATAGAATATTAGTATGATGTGTAATGTAGTAAGAGATTTTTCATAACATTTTTGGGGAATTACTAAATTATGATTTTATTTTAACATGTACGGCATACTTCTATGCGTTTATATGATTTTAATGGTATGTAATTATTATAAAATGAATTTACTTGATTTAGTTTGATGTATTCCAATTAGAATTTAAATTATATTTTTCGGGCATATTACTATGAGTTCTTGTAAAGAAATTTTTATAACATACAATAATAGGCATCTTGACTTTTTGGGCATTTAATAGATTTATAGGACGATACATAATATAGTATGACAATTGTTCTACGATACTCTGAGTTTTTTACGACATACTAAGACTTTTAGTGGCAAACTATTCAATGGCTTAGCGACATATACTGTACTCTGACGTTATGAGATATGTCATGACATTATGTGACTTCTTCATAGTTAGTTTGACTCACTGTATTACATATGTTTATGATATTTTAAAGGCATATTCGACTATGAAGTTTTTATAGTAAAAATAAGAGGGTGAGGTGGGGCAAGAGAGTGAGGAGCTTTGCTGAGTAATGCAGGTGAGAGGGGGGCTAGCAGAGAGGGAGGGAGGCTGCTGAAAAAGATCCACAAGCACAAGGAAGAATAGGATGTGGCTAAAAAGAAAAGAAGCATCCTAAACCCAAAACAACCACTGTACAGTTTGTGACTGTAGAAGGAGCGTGGAGTTCATGCTACACATGAAAACAACAAGGGAAAGGAATATGATATTAGAAGGACTTTTTCTCATGACATGCTATACAATGGACTTTTCTATTAGTTTTCCTTGGCATACTATAATAAAATGACACATTTCTATGGCATCATGTTTTTTTTTAGACATTCATAATGATGACATTTGGATTGGATTTAAATAGAATAATTGTATGACATTTTGTGGCATACTCTGTTTTTGATTTTTTTTATTGCATATCATATTATTACTTTTATGAATTTTTTTTTAAATAATCCATAAAATGACAGATGACTGAGAGGTGTACTGAGAGGTGTATTAAATGTAAGCTATTATTTGAAAGTTTCAAAAATACCTCCTGTGATTAAAACACAATGAATGAAAAACTGTGATGTGTGGAAGACAATTCATCAAGATGGCTTTCTGTATACGTTGTCTCTGTAGCCTCAACAATTTATCTACCATACAAATGGTTGCTCTGACCTTTGATCATGTGACAGGTCCATGGCTCGGACGCCAGCATCACAGCCGGGGTAGACGTAGAGCTGTTTGAAGTCACAGGCCTGCCACACCTCCACCACGCCGTTATCTCCACCTGTCACCAGGTTGTGGCCATCACTGCTCAGGAGAATAGCCTGCAGTAGAAAGGAGGGTATCTACATCTGACTTGCGACTTATTTTATTGTCCCTTCTTCGGAAATGTGTTTTATTACATGAAACCAAGACCCCATTTGAGATTGTGGAAGTACAGTATGAGAATGATGTGCAGTAGCCATGTGCACTCAAGACTGCAAATTAAAGATTTACAATTGTCGATAGATTTAAAAAAAAAAAAATGAAATCTCAAAATAAGTTGGCAGCCATCAGTAAACATCCTGTTGCACATATCTTACCGAAAGTCAAAACACCAAGCAATCACTGCACAGAGTTGACGTATCTTAGACTGCAGATAAACAAAGAAGCATCTCAAGTGGATTGTAGTGGTGTCTACAGTCAGCTCACCCTGGTGGAATCATTGACCTCCATCTGTGCCAGCAGTTTTCCATTAATGCTGAAGTTGCAGAAGCGGCCCCTCTCGTAGTATATGATGCAGTGGCCCTCACTGGATACTGAGATAAGCCGTGGGCACTGATAGTACTCTGGCCCCTCCAGAGCCCGCAGCAGGTCCCCTGTGATGCTGTGGACCAGACATGGGCCCTCTGCCAAAGAGAACACAGACAAGTGTGAGCCAACTGCTCATGTAAAGCATCTAGTATTCTGTCTTCTAGAAAATACATACAATGTTATTTTGAGAGTTTTAAAAGCATATCGTACAGAGATTCCTGGTCTTAACTTTTTCCGTCAGGCATTTGCATGTCGTTCATCAGGGTAGAAATGCTGGTCTAGATGGATCTTTTAAATACATGTCTGTCTGTTATGCGTGTTGGTAATAGACTTGTAACCAACAGTATATAAGTAAGCTCAAGCGCGAGTGATCCTGACTTCCTGTTTCCTCTCTGATGACAGTGACCTTAAAGGGAGACAGAGAGCACACTGACCTTTGGCTCCGCTGATCACCAGGCCCAGCTCTGCGCACACTGCCACACACACTACTTCTTGGTCATGACCCGTCAAAACTGCTCGTGGAGCTGGGTAGTCACCTAAAAAACAAGAGAGACAATATAATAAATTACTTGGTTTAATTGTTGACATGTTAAGTCTGAGATTGAAAACGATGATCCGTGAATAGGCCATCTAAATTCACTGGTGCTCCATTTCTGAATTGGAAATGCTCTGCAATGGTCTGCAGAACCACCACACCTTCATCAGGCACTACAATAAAATAAACACGAGCCCAGTGGATGTGACCCACATCTGCTACCAGGGCGGTCCCTCTGAATTGTCATGTAAATGCAGAGATGCCCGCCGAGCTACTTGATTTCATTCCGTGTGTCGTATGATTGATGACGGCCGGGGGAGAGGTTAGTGAGGGGAGTTGCACGGCTCCCACAGCTGACCTCACGTCTTGTTTTTCAAAAGCACTGATCACCAATACAGAATGAACCCCACTTCATATTCTGTGACGCTGCTGTGTCTTAGGAGTCGTTTTTAGTATGGAGTCCGCCACGAAAATAATCAAATCAGTGGTAATGATCTGTATTTAACAACAGAGGAAGAAGTTCAGCTGGAATAAAGGAAATGGAAAGCAGAGAAACTGTCCAAAATGTATATTTACATGTAAGTATTACACGCATTTAACCATTAGTGAAGTGGTAGATAGGACATTATGGGTTAATAAGGCTTTAGGGAGTCACCTTTCAGTTTATTTGGAAAACTTTTCCAAATACTTTTTTCTAAATTGTAATTAATACAATGTTTTACAATTATTTAAAAAGAAAAAGTAAATTAATTCAACCACAGTTTGTTGAATGCACCACTATTCAGAACACTAGTTCCATTACATATAACATTAAGTGGCATTTGGTGTCCCCCACATGACTCAAAGTTCAGCCGATTCAGTGAAAGTTCCTCTCTCCACCTGGATGACAGTAAAGTCCTGATAGATGATGTGGATATGTGTCAGACTGCTCCCCTCCCCTCCCCCCCCCCCTCTGCAGCAGTAGTGGGGCAGAGAGCCGGACTGTGATCGATGCAGCTCGGCCCCTCAGAGACCAGGACCTGAGCCGGGCTGTCAGTCCAGCATCCTCTGCTGAGGGGAGCTGAATAGGACAAGTGTCAGAAAAGGCCTCCAGGGGGGAAAAGGGACCTTGTGCAGCTCACCTACCCGACAAAAGATTCAATCAGCCTGCACTGCGTACCCCCCCCCCCACCCTCTCCTAGCCCTGGGGACAAGTCGAAGTCAACCACCACAATTACCCGGTGCAAATATCCCTCGCACCGGTGTGATGGGCTGGATCTGAGAGGCAGGGCCATGATTGAGCTGGAAGTTATTTTAATTATTACACATTTAAGACGCGGGTGAAATCAATTTCTTTGGCCCTCCACATCTGATGAGGACGCAGTGATCCGGAGCGCTGCTGCTACTACATATTCACACAACCTTCAACCGGCATTATAGAAAACATAATAGGCATGAAATCACGAGAATGGGACTCGTGGAAACAATTGTTCAATGAAATAGCGGATAAGAAATGGAAGACATTGATTTTGTCGCGATGACATTTATTTGAGGGCTTCAAGTGTAAAGATATTAAAGGGCGTCCGTGGTTTATCCCTGATGATCCTGTGAAAAGCCAGGTATATTTGAGGATGATTGATGTTTGCCAGCTGTAGAGATGTGTATAATGCTTATTGTCAAACATACAGTTTACAAAGTGAGCTGATTCTGACCAGGACTCCCTGCTAGACACTATTGTGTATTACAGTGGGAGCTTCCACTGAGTCATTTTCACACACTACCCTTGTTCTTCTCCAAGTTCTCCAACTCTGCATTCTTGAACAAAGCTCGATTATTAACTCTTGGCTCCACAGTGTCCCTGACATCGGGCTTAATGAGATTGATAACAAATGTAGGTAATTTGATCCAGTGAAAACACATCCTGTCTTTTGTTTCTTCAGACGAGTAACGTGGCTTTTTCCATTGTGTCCGTTGAAGGTGCATTGCAGGCAGTAGAAGTGTGAATATCAGGGGAATACTGTTTTCCTGCTGCAGGAACACCAGTGCCATTGCCCCTTGCTAATTGGAGGCAACCAAGCTGAAATTCTTAATTAACTGTCTGAGCCTCAGTGAAGTTAATTAGAGAACACTCACATCTAATATGGAGCTCTCAGAATCTATGACAATTGGAAACACAAGATCTTCTAACACCCCACCCCCCGTACACACATACACTCAATGAATTGTCATCTAAAAATAAAAAACAAAAACTCTTCCTCCTCTCACATTCTATTCCTCACCATATATGGTGCTACTCACTTGTACAGTACTGTCTGTTTCCCCCTACCCTGATGGATTGTTTTGAACACAGACAATCAGTGGGAATGAGCAACTAAATGAACTGAGCAGCAGAAATCACACACTGGGGTCCACCATTTTGAATGCCAAGACATCTGGAGTCCTCTACTTGAAAGAAGCACAGCTCAATGCAATACATCACACTAATATATCACAGCTACAGTGCAGATAAATTACCCTCTCCCTGTCTCTTATCATTATTTTATTTCTAGGGGAGAATTCCTTTTTCTCCAGTGATGATCAAAGGCTCGTGCTTCCTATACAACTTGTTGAAAATACTAGCAATGAACTCATGCACCTTTTTTCTCGACTTTTACAATGAGTATATTTTATTGGTAAAGTATTAAACATTGTGAGGATTCCTGTAACTTTGTCCAGAGGGCGATGCTACTGTACACTCTGCACATGCACACTCACTGTTATTGGGGTTGTCGCCAATAATATGGTGCCGTCCGCTCCAATACCACAGCAGCAGCGTAGCGTCCCTGGACCCAGAGACGATGTAGCAGTCTCCCCCGATGTAAGACTCGGATCTGGCCAGACATGTCACCACGTCCCAGTGTCCAAAAACGATCTGGGTCAGCTTGCCTGAAGAAATGATGTACAAACATGTTTTCAGTGTCAAAAGTTCCTCAAATGCAACATGGCAAAAAGGACTACCGGTACCGGCTGTGTTTTCAAAGCCTAAGGTGAGAAAGGAAAACAGTGGAAGAAATATCTCAAATGTGTTTAATTCATTGGTTCCCAGCCTTTTTATCTTGTGATCTCTTAAAAGAGACCACAAGATCCTCTCGGTTTGTAATACATAAAATATTTTACGAGCAGGCAGTATTTCTGATGTGAAAAGAAAAATAAACAGATTTGTCCTCATCCTTACGATCCGCTTGACCTCTTGTGTTGTCGTAACCCCAAAGTTTGGAAGCAATTAGGTAAATGCCACCTGTCAAGCTGCAGTAATAGTCATTTATATAATTAAACGTGTGTGTTACCAATATTTTCATCTTGCTCCTTCTGAATCATCACCAATGGATAGGAAATAAGCAGGGGAAGTAACTTTTTGATGTATCAGTGTGTTCAAATGTATAACAGTGTAGTCATTAGTTTCTCTACACGGCTTGTCGAGAGGAAGCCGGGACAATACTGTATTTTCCCATCATAGCGCTCAGTCCTCCACACATCGGTGCACACCTCTATAGCAAATAGAGTTTACACTGTAACCTACCTGTCTCTGAGGAGTACACACGAAAGCTCTTGTCCCAGAAGCCACACACCAGTATGTAACGGTTGTCAGCTGTCACCACGAAACAGTGCGTGGTGATTTGGATGCTCTGGTCCACTAGATCTGTGATCTGACGCTTGTTGCTTCCTGTATTGTTGGCTGGGGGAAAAAAGGATGAACAGAACTCAGACCCTCAAAGATAAAATAGATATTAAAGCCAATGGTCTATTTTGTTTGATGCTGTACTTTCCATTTAAATCCAGGAAGCTTACTCACCAACCAGAGAATCCATCTCTATCGGAAGGTGATGGGCTTGCTCAAGAGAGTAGCCCGGTGCTCCTCGGAGACCTGGATTCATGCATGGAGGCATACGGAAATTAATCATTGCGGTTTCTCACCTGTGAGTCTGCACATGTGCATTCTTACACACACACACACACACACACACACACACACACACACACACACACACACACACACACACACACACACACACACACACACACACACACACACACACACACACACACACACACACACACACACACACACACACACACACACACACACACACACACACACACACACACACACACACACACACACACACACACACACACACACACACACACACACACACACACACACACACACACACACACACACACACACACACACACAAGGTCTATCAGAGATATTCCCATCTGTCTTACTGGGATTTTATTTCTTTTTTAGCAGTGTCAAACTAAAATAGAGACATTTTATCCATGAAATTTGTATTTGGGGCTGGTTTTAACACAGCAACACGCCTGAAAATATGGAGCCCTTATTATCATCATTATTCTGAAAAGCCAAACCACATATCCCTCCTCTCCGACAGGATGGCGAGGGTGCTGCAGCTGTGTTCATTAGTGTGGGAGCAGCCTTCGCAGCCACACAGTGCGGACTCTTTGCTCCGGAGCTCAGAGCGTCTCTGCAGTGACAGATGGGGACGTGTGAGGAGAATGTGGTGCAGTTGCGGCCTAATTTCCGAGTAACCATTGCTTTGGCCCTCTGACCCTGAGGTGAGGCTGATTCCCTGGGAGGGGCTCTGTGGGCCGTGTTGTTCACACATGTCTGAAAAGGAACATGTGGAAACACTCATGGTCAGCTTACCTAGGAGCTGCTCGCCTCTCACATAGCCAGCTGGCTACAGCTCTATTATGAGTGGTGGGCAGGTTTGTGATGAAGTGATTTTACAGGGCGGCTGCTGTGGTAGGTATCACATGTGGTGTGGCACTCTTCACATGTTGTATCAGGTAAACATGTGTGTATGTTTGAACGTGTGCTGAGATTCACTCACCGACGGTGTTGTGCCATCGGTTGACAGCAAATACACGGCTGCAGGTAACTGTGACTACAGCCGGGATGGTAAGATGGGGCAGGGTGTTGGCGGCCACATGCGTTACAGGAGAATTGGATGGAAACTTCAACACCATGATGACATCCTGCTGCATCTGGTCTTTGAACATAAGAGGACTCTGTGGAAGAAAACAAAAGACAGAGTGTAAAGGGTGGAGGGATGTGATAGTGGGAGATGAGGAGGAAGAGATAAGAAGATGAAAGTATGAAAAGACGGGAGAAAGGTTTGTATATAGGCAATTCGAAAAAGGTTGGAGCAAGAACTACAGTAGGTTCAGACACAGAGGAGAGCTGCATTCACTGCCCCCCCCTGGACAGACTGGTGAGCAATGGGGGTGGAGTAGCTGTACACAAGTGATGGTGCATACACATGTATCAGACAGATTGAGTTTGGTCAACAAAGAAGAAGCAATGAAAGAGACTAAATACGTTTTTAAAGATGTACTTATTTCACAACTATGATTTTCAGCCTTTACAACAATAGTTGGAACAACATGTGGAGCAGGAGCTAAAGCGATGGAAGAAATAGGGATCGTGACAATACTAGTAGTTTTAAACCAGTTTCAGCTCTCATCTTGTCTGAAAACATGCTGGTGAAAAAAGTAGGAAATTGAACTAAAAGGTCTCAAAGGGATCTGCCTTACAAAGCTTCTTGAAGGGATAGCCATGTGGGGATAATGAGGGCTAGGCTGGCTATTACATGGATTAGACAGGAAGAGCCGCTTACAGCAGAACGAGGAACCAACTGGGCCAGCAGGGAGCACTCTTCCCTTTGCACCACACTGCTAGGTGGCAGTAACAGTTAGAAACAGTGCAGATAACTGGAACTGAGAATTGTTGTCAAATTGCGTGTCTGTGACCTACATGTTAGATTTCTGAAACATCATTTTTTTGTCAGCACAAAAGATTGAATTAAAGGAAATGGGTAGAAATAAGAAAACAGGGAGATTCATTTTGTTCACACACAGGCCCAAAACCCCACACCACCAAAGGTCCACACATCCTCTTTCACACACACCACCACCAGAGGTGCAGGGAATTTTCCCAGAATGCTCATTGCTCTCACCAGGTGCATGGCGGAGCTGCGTGGAGGATGTGGCTCAATAAGCAACTGAGATGGCGTCTGTCCAATGCTCTGGATCTGTGCCTCTGTGGCCTGCGGGAGAGAGGGAGGGAGAGGGAGAGAGAGAGCGGCTGTCACAATCAATATGCATCAAAGTGATGGGTCAATGCGTTACTTGACAATGCAAGCAAATCCTAACTCAGCCGTGCTTCTGAGAAAAGGGGGAGGTAAAGGGAGAGGGGAGCACTCCCAATCCGCCTGGGTGCTCCCCCTTCCCCCCTCAGCCTGCAGAGTCATCCAAGTGTTAGTATGGAAGAGACAAGCCTTTTCCTATTAACATGCTTCAGTTAACCATTCCCATTTCCAGGCGCAGGGGCCCCGGCTGCATAAACGTTAACCTGGAGTGACATGCAGCTAGGACTGCAGCAGGCCGGCTTGCTTTTAGATGTTATTGTGTTTGAAACAAAGGAGAAAAGCATGTCCATGTACACACACATACGTTTGCAACAGACGCACAACATCACACAGCAGACCAAGGTGATTTGGCACCGGGTTCCTTGATGAGGGATGATTTATGCGGAGAAAAGGGAGAATGGATGCTTGAGACTAAGAAGGAAAAGAAAGTGACAAACCAAAAGACACATAGGAAGAATCAAGCCTTTACTATTATAGGAAACTAACTTCCATTTAAAGGACAAATATCTCCCCAGCCATCCGTAAGTGAGGATAAAACAAGCAGGAAGAGCTGCTGAGCTTGACTGAAAGTGGGGCACTCGATGGGAGTGATTGATGTGACTGGAGCCACTTCCACCATCAGAGGGGAGCTTGTAGATGTCCGTCACTGCCACTGTGCACAATGGAACATACATCGCTCAGCCCCTCGCCCGCCCTTCTGACTGCCGGGGTGACTAGCCCTCATTTTCTTCGCCTGTACACACAACTCACTATCAAAATGAGCTATTGGGTAGCACATGCCACAGAGGGAGATGTGGCGAGGGAAGTTTGGAGGTGATACTGAATAAGGACAGGCCACCTGCAAGCCAAGCAGTCGCCCCCAACACCCCCTGGTCACTTCCTATCTTCCACAGCGCCAGAAAAGGAGCTGTCGCACAGCAGTGAAAGTTCCATGTGAGTTGCTGAGCCCATTTGGCAACCATTAAGTGCTAATCAGTGATCTTTACAGCGCAGTCTTCCAAGTAATAAGCATCTGACATTATGGCTATTTAAGGTTAGGGTGAAGGTCACAATGTCTATTCAAATAACGAAATGTGATACTAAGATCGGAAAGGCTGAGGAGGCCGTGTGCAAAACATCACCACATTTCTTGTGATGAGTTCATACCACTGGGCTGCTGCATATCCCACTTCTGTAGTCTGAGACAACTTTGACGCCCAATGATGGTTCCCAGAGTACAAGGAGGAAGATGTGTCTGTGTTGTTGTGTGTGTCGGGCTAAGGCGTGTAGGACTTGTTGAAGGTTAACTCAAGAACATGTTCCTCCACTAGATGATCAACATATGTCAATATCTCTGAGGAGCTTGGACAGTAATCCTCTGTGAGGTATGTCAGAAACGTATCTCTACCTCAGTCTGAGATGGAGAGCACTTAACAGGCAGTGCATTAGTTTAAGTCACTTCAGGCTCTGCTTTTTGGCTGATAAGTGACACTTATTGCCAAAGCCATCTGGATGATCTCCCCCCCCACAGAAGCAACCACCTTGCGTGGGTGAGCACCAAACACCCACCACAACACACTGTGTCTGCATGTCTGTCTGTGTGACTTTGTTTGCATCCGATTCTGGCATGAGCAAAAGGCTTCGGAGGTGAGTAGCTGCTCCGCTCTCTCTATCTGCTGCCTGGTTCCCGGACTGGTGACAGAGAGACTCCATGGAGGACGCTCCCCAACAGCATCCTCCAGCGCACTCATGCAACGCAGAAACACAACAGCTCTGTCAGACAGAATGCAAACACGGCCTTGCAGTGACCCGCTAAGCAGCGTGGGATCATGCTGAGTCACCACACCTGAGATCACACTACACATATGAAGCTTTCACCCTTTGACAAATTGTTTTCATTGAGTACTTCTGGCTTTGAGGTAGCATACAAATAATTACAAAAAGAGAAACAAAGCAGCAGAGCAACCATACAGACCCAACTACCGACTATCGTGAGGCTGTGCTCAGTAAAGAAACTGCTGCTCATCCTTTATTTGCTAATGTTTTAGTATAATCCTATCCGGACTTATTTAAATTGTTAAGTACTAACGGAGAATTAGCCTGAGGGTGTTTTTTGAGTGACAGCTTGGGAGTTGACCTGTGCACTATTGTATAGTGGGAGCAGAAACGTCCCAAACAATATGTTCACTAGTAGGTGATTGTTTCTAATGCAGTTATCATCTGTGACAATACACACTGCATCCTATTCTATGTTAAACATATGAAGGGAGTTTTTTCATCATAAAGGTCAAGCATTTAAACACCCGAGTCCCTTCACTATGAGAATATCAAGGTGAAATCTATTTAAATATATCTCAGCTTCTTCAAACCCTTCATTTGCTAGCCGTAGCACACTTTGTTGTCTTTGTCAAATCAGAGGGGGGGCGGGAGGGGGGGTGGCAGCGGAGGAAGAATGGAGTCCCACTGATGAATAATTTGTCTGTTTACTTCTGAGTGACACAGCAGGGTCTGATTCAAGGGGTTGCTGTCATGTTTTTCCATAAGAGAAGGCTGTCAGGAGTAGCATCACATAGAAGGACCGCTGTTTCGGCGGTGTGCCCAGTGGAGCTGTCACCGTGCCTTCACCCAGAGGCCCGCCGGAGTCATCATTTCCATCTGACACACGGGCGGAAATTATCTCTCATGACCTCCAATTTATTGACATTTCAAATGCCTTAATTGTTATGACTAATGCCAGATCTGCAGTTTCACCTGTCAGGCCCAGAATGAATCAATACCCTGGAGTCAATCTTCACATTTGGGCAGGTCTTAGCAAGACATTCAGTGGGCACTTTTCCATGCTCCACCTCACTGAATCAGCCCGGACCAGGCCTGTGCCAGACAGAAGGAGAGGTAGATCATATTGTGAATAATGCCACAATAAATCTTGTAGGAAATTGCCTACTAAATTACCTTAATGATCCCATTCTGTGCAGGAAACTCAACTTAATGTATTGCATAGCAGGTCATCCAAGTATAGTCAAACTGATGTAATCTGATCAGCCTAAAGAAATACTGTACACAATACAGGCTGTAAAACAAATATCCATCTAAAGGAATACAATACAATCAAATACTGGACAATTATTAGATCTTTTAATTTGTAATGCTACTGTTGAAAATTACAATTACCTGCTTTGAAAAGTTAATCTTTTTCAAAAGACTTCTTCAGAGTGCATATTCAGGAAACTGCAATGTTTTAGTATTTAGAAATATAGGTATACATATACAAGGTTTTACTTTATGTTACAGCAGGAGGAATCCATCTGGAATGAGAAACACGATTGAAGGTATGAAAACTCGTCTCAATTAGTGCTCATCACATGAGCATCAGATCAGTTGCAATTATCTGAGACCGTTTCTCTCTCCAGCACAAATACAATCACATGTCACAATAGCAATGACATCAGCTGGGTACAATTAGGGAGTTTGAGTAGCAGGGACCCTAATGGGCAACTAACTAACCAACAGTACTGTCATTCTCTCAGGGTAACAGTAGGCGGGGAGAAGAGGGCTACAATCCCCTCAGCCTGATGCAACATAAAGAAAGCATCACCTAAATCTTCCTGGAAATGGTGGAAACCAAACCTTTCACAATATGGTTTGGTAATTAGATCAGCCAAATCTTCTGCAGGTGATTTGCATAGTGGTCACTTGATAAATAAAGGCGCCCCTGGAAGTGACAGTATATAAATGACTTGTTTTGCAGACAGCAGATGGTGGATATCACAGGAGGAGACAAGCTCAAACTGAAAGTACCACAATGCATGCCAGCTGCTGCAGTCTCTGGTCCCCTTTCGCCTCTGCGCAATTAAGCTATTCACGAGTAGTACGGCCGAGCTAATAGATATTCAATTAATTGCTGAAAAACAAGAGGATTCACTCCCTCACATATTGACTGCCTGACCCCTGTTGATTGATCATATGAGCTCAGTCTGATGTATTGATCTGTTTATAGCGAGGAACATACAGTATATTCAGCATGTGAAAGAAAAAAAGCCCACGATGTGATGTTAAGAGGATCTTTGAATAATGTGGACAGATATAAAAAGATTACTGTTTATCTGAGAGAGAGAGAGAGAGAGAGAGAGAGAGAGAGAGGAAATTAATAACTCGGTTCATCACAAAATGACACTAATCCCAAAACAAGTTGATGAGTCAGCAGCTCTGCCAAATTCTCTCACGGGTTACATTTGCGTGACACAATAATTGATTGACAGATGCGTGATATGAATGCTCCCGGAGCTCCAACACATGCCAGGACAAATAGAGAAAGGAAGCTGTGCCTCTGGTGGGGAAGAGAGAGAGGGGAGGGGGGAGGGGCTTTGTCTCCATGGCGATGTGTGTGTGCCTTACCTCTCTGAGCAAAGGGTCAGTGATACTGTCCAGCTTGACGGAGTTCTCGTAAGTCAGGTAGTGAAAGACGTTGAGGGCACGCACTGCCTCCGGGCCTCGCTGCTTGTAGCCGAAAATAAGGTCAATCCACTGATGCAGCTGACATGACACAAACTCGCTTTCCAGGGCCTGTGAGAGGAGAACGGGGGCAATTAGAGGTGAGAGGCATCCTAGCAGCACATGGGCAAAAAGACACAACACAAATTCTACTTCCACACAACACTGACCACAACAAAGCCAACTTCACTGTACTCAGATGACCTACCAGGGCATTGCATCACATTACAACTCTCAACACTAATAAGGAGTACTGCAAGAGAAAACGGCTTAAGTTAAATAAAGATAAATATGTAACCTGTTTTACTGCTAATAACTATTACAAAAGCTGCACCCCGCCTTTTAATGTAATCAGCTAACAAGACTCTCATATCACATTTCTCTGTCTACCTAAAATACCAACCGACTACATTTGTATGGAGACAAATAAATTGGTTTAATACTAACAGACTGTAAAAGCATCTGCAGAGGCAACAATGATACATTACTTGTGAGAGTGAAAAGGGAGACTTGCTTTCTTGTGGGAGTGTTGGTGAGAGATTCAGCATAGGTTTTAAGGCTGATAATTATTATAAATAACCTATGGAGGCCGTGCGCTGGGGGTTTGATGTATTGTTCCACAATACAGTACAATATAATTCCCATGCATGCTGGTGTAAGGCTTTGCTGGAGGAATTTACACTCCTCCCCTTGCGTCAGGAATAACAGCCATTACCAACAAAGCCTGCTCGAGCACACAGAGGCAGAGTTTTGCCACAGGGCATATCACTTCAATTGAAAGTGGCACATGCAAAGATGGGAAGTGGGAGGGAGGGAGGGAGAAAGGGAAGGAGGGAAGGGGAAAGGAAGAGGAAGAGTGAGACAGAGGGGCAGGCAGGGGGAGAGATTCACTGACATACATGAAATAATAGATGAAGCAAGAGTGTGGGCTAGTGAGAGAACAGAACAAAAGAAAGACAAAAAAATGGAGGCAGAGGACAATGATTTATTTTCTGGGTGTGTGAATGCACTAGTCTGTGAATGTAACAATGCAAGGCGAAATCACAATGTATTCTTCAACGGTGGGAAAATATCCACAGTACATATTTTTTTCAGTCATTCCCTTTCCTTGTTTTAGAGATGCAGACATGCCCATAACAACTCCTGGCCTCTCCCTCCTTTACCTACCCCCCCCCCCCCCCCCCACTCTGCCAGTACACATGCCCGATAGAGCCCGAGCAGGCAGCGTGGGCAGAGCGCGGGGAAAGGTCACCTCCATAAGACCAGCCCAGCTCTGTCACTCCAGCTGAAAAGGTCAAGTATGTTCCCAGAGCCTCTTTCTACCTCTGGTCGAAAGCAATGATGGCCCATGAACTCAGGATACAGAACCTGCATGACACAAGTGTCTTTTTGCTACTACCTTATTAAAGTGTATGTGCTTTTCAGAAGAAACTGGTCATTAAGCCCGAATTAGTATGATAGAGAATTTCTTTGTAATATGTGTTCGTTCATGTGATGTGTCAGTTCACCAGGGCTCCTTCGTGAATCTTAAAATATGAAGAAACTTATATAAAGCATTTTTGGGTATGCAATGTTCAAACCAATTAGCATTCCCCTCAATTTGATATATGTTCAAATGTATCTGCACTTTAAAAACATGCAATGGCCATTCAACAAGAGTATAGAGTTTAGCTGTTGAGTTTCTACAGTAAGTGTTTCCAGATTAAAAGGAGAACAGAGTTTATCCGACAGAAAGAGATGGGTTAGATCTTTATTCCTTTCTCTGTGCTGCTCCTGAAACCTGCTGGGAGTTGTGTGGACCACATGTTGATAGGCTGTCTGTATTGAACGTGCACACGCAGACGCTTACACACATGCACACTGAAAGGGCCCTGCACGCTGCCAAAGGGATGAGGCCCGGCATTACTGAAGGTAACACTATAGGGCAAACCAGGCAAACTTGCCCTCAGTGCTGTCCTTTAGTGACATCACTGGGGTCAGGGGTACAGTGTTAGTATTGAGCGGTGCACGTTATGAGATGCTTCATGAATAAGACAAGGAGACACAGATGCATGGGAAGGTTAGAGGGAAGATTATACCATTTATTTATTTGATGCCGTGATACAGAGGCAGAAAAGCTGAGTGTAAAGAAATTGTTTTAAAAATACTTCTGACTTATTGTAGATTGTCAGTATGGTAGTACAGAATGTTTTTAGTAAGTATTCAGCCATGAAGAAATACACCAAAGATAATAATGCTGTATGATGAAGTGTGTCATATGAGGATTGACACACAAATATAATAAGGCCATATATAAAATACCGAATCAAATAAATGATAACTATAAATGCAACAGTCATCATTTTACTGCTTTTTACTTACATAAAAATTGCAAATAGTGCAGTATGTATTTCTCCTTTTTTATTGGCAGAGATAGAAAAGCAGAAAATGGACGAAGATAAGATTGTTTATTTTGATGATTTATTTGTTATATTTATTGAATATTTTCAAATATTTCCCCTGGCTGATAAAGCAGGGTTTGTCATATTACTGCTCTCTAAATTCCCTTTCTGTACATTTAAAAGCACGACACAAATAAAATGTATTATTGTTATATTCGGATACCATTTTGAATTTGGCTCATGCCTCAAGCTTACCATCCTGTTGATCCTAACCAAGTCTTCGGGCTTCTTGGCCCAGGCTGGCAGGTCCACGTCATAAACCATGGTCCTGTCCTCCCTCATTCCCAGGTGGTAGCCGTTGCTGTTGACAAACATCTCCGGGAGGTAGTAGAACTCAGGAATCAGTTCCTGTGTTTCAAAGGTAGTGAGAGATTCATGTTCAACAGCTCACTGACAAGACCACAACCTCTAATACCATCATGTTCACCGTATTATCGCCCAGCGATTCAGCAAAGTGCACAAAATAACACATGTGAGGACGGAGCCATGAAAAACAGAGAAAAAAGGCTCTGTATCCCACTGAGATGAAGTGAGAATTCAAGGGGAAAGGTAACACAAACAAACTTAACAGCAGGGCCACGAGAAGGCGGTGAGAGGTGCTAGTCCAGTTATTCCAGGCAGGGGTGTTAGGTGTGTTAAATGAAACTGGAACAGCATTGGGGTTTTCTCCCTGGTCTCTGGGCTCTTGTGATGGGGTCAGGACCTTGCAGTGGAGGGGAAGTCAGCATGGTAAAAGAGCCCCCGACACAAAGCTTGGTGTGATTTCATACATTAAAGAAGAGAGCAAATATTGACCTGTTTGAGACAAGACTATCCTAAAAGAGATTTCCCCTGGCTTGAATGGCCCTGCTGGTATTTTACCATTTTTAAAACACTAAGCTCATAATGTCTAATCTTCCAGACAACCGTTTATATATGTTACAGTATGTACATGAACCTGAGGAGACTTGCTTGAGATAAGCAATCTACTAACATGAACATTAAAGGTGTTTTTTTTTTTCTTGAGTCAAATACAGAAGCTGTTAGAAACTCTCACACAAACACATTTGCTTATTATTATTGTTCTTCTTCTTCTATTGTTCCTAAAATACAGCTTTCACAAAGCCTTATGGCAGTTGACTCTAAGAAGTAGGCATATTACTGTCCATGGATGAAGAAAGAACATGTGAAAAAGGACAGCACTTGCTTTCAAGTGCATTACCATGCATCAAACACATGACTGTTTTTTTAAGTAAGAGGATGACACTTTTGAATTCATGTTTAACTTAAATAGCTAATTTAAATTAAATTGTGACATTTCTGGATGTAAAGCAGTCAATACAAAAAAGATGGCATGCTTTGGATAGGTACATACCAAAATGTCCGTTTAAGCTATTCTTTAAGATAAGGCATTTGCAAGATAAATGAGTGTATTTATACTTTATGTGATTTTGCTGTAGCCACACTGACCCTTATCCTCCTAATCATACAGCTAAGGAAGGATGAGTGAGTAAAGCCTCTGCACAATGAACCATATGCACACGAGGAATGTAGATCCTCTACTCTGTCCTCATTAGGACACATAGACACAAGACACGTTAAATGCTGTTGTCTGTCTCTTAGCCTGAGATTATAAAGTAGGGTGCACAGTATTTAACTCTTACTACATGAGGCTTGTTTTATGAATGCAGTGTTTGTCGGATTCAGTGGTACTTTGGAGTTTTATATTGCCTGTGGGATACATAACGTGCAGAGCTTTTAGGCCCCCATAAATCACTTGGTTTTGATAGAGCGAGTTAGCATGACATGGTACAGGCCAATAACACTGCTGGTCTGCTGTTGGTCACATCTCACCCTCCGCACACGACAGGGGAAAGGAGTAAAGTAGCCATTCCTCTCGGCTTCCCTCTGTCCCTCACATTTACACACATACACACAACTGCACTTTCCCTCCACTTTTCTGCTTGTAAACTTCCTGCCGTAACTCACCGTCAAGCCGTTAAAACTGCCAGCTCTGTTTTCAAACCACCCTCCCATGGCAGCCATTAATTCTGCAACAGCATCGTAATGGGCTAACAAGTCAATCACACATGCCTCCATTGCTTTACACTGTGTCACCTTAATGACATGTTCGTCAACATCTGTCACCAGTGGAGTTCTGCTGGATTCTTTCAGACAGCATGGTGGCAGTTATTGTGTGTGTATGAGAGAGTATGTGTGTGTGTGCCCCCTACTTCCTAGACAATTCTGCTTCACGTTGCCCACGGCGGCCATGCCAGCTTAAGATAACTGTGTGTGAACATAGGAATAAATGAGAGGTATGGATGCACAATAATGAAGGGGTGGTCGGGAGATGAGGGGCTTGGTGAGTGCAGGATTGTTTCCATTTGACTTGCTCTTTCAGGAGGTCATACCCATCAGTGGTTTAGCCTCCCTTGGTCTTGTCGTCATTACTGCTGGAGGAGGCCGGGGTTAATGAAGGAAAGACCCTGGTAAAAACAAGCTGCCTTTTAATCAGAGGCCTGATGGCCCGCTCGGTGGGCCGGGCCCAGGCTGACCTTAACCCCCAGTCCCTCCGCTCAGTCCCTACATGGTGGCTACATGGCATTTATGTGTTGGGCTGCCTTTCAGATTGCATGCATGGAAACCTATGCTTTCCTTCCATTTAATTTTGGATAGGATTTTTATCGGGCAATTGCTTAGTGCAATAAAAACAACAAATATAAAACATTATAAACTAGGTAGGAGGACAAAACAGAACAAATTATAAAACTGGAAAGGAGATTATTATAAAAAGGTCAAGAATATGAATGTAATCAGTCAACATAGCGGCATTGCCCTATATTGCATCATGAGTAAACCAAACAACTGTTCTCATACATTATGAAATACTGTTAGTAATCCAGCATTGCCCTCCACAGTACAATGCCTCTCCTAATAGATCAGTAGCCATCTTATGTGTGTAAAAACAAATGCATGCAGACATACAAGTAGTAGAAAGTAGGCAGTATTTGTTAACAGGGTGGCGTTTGACTATTCAGCTGTTGGAAAGCTTGCAGCTTTCTGCCTCACATAGTTGGTTACTCCCCCCCCCTAGCTCCTGGTGAGTAAAAGCCCTGTCCCTACATAAAAGACTACATTTTAAATAGCTTTTGTCATTAATGCTTTATTAATTGCCCGGGGCAACACAACCCGATGCGGGGTGTGCTAGAAATATATGACACTTTGAGGTCAGTGCATATTCCTGCGGCGTGTTATGCAGTGGGCAAAATGGAGGCGAATCAGCAGGGTTCAGCATTTTCGGTGACTGCTCTGTGGATTTGCCGAGGGAGGGCTTTGTCTTTCTCTCAGACACAGCCTTTGTTCAAACTCATGAGTGCCTGCATGCACAGATACAGGATCAGTCCACCTCTGAGATAGTTTGTTTTCGGCATGTGATAAATCAAATGCGCATTTCTAAGGATATCCCTGTACACCATGGTCTTTGGGATTCTTTGTATGAGGCATTCATTATTAATGGTATATATTTTTGCAGTGGTGTTGAGGCACATTAACTGAGGAGGGGGGCATTGCGAGTCAGAGTCTGGTTATGTTTATATTGCCAATTATATATACTGTATACTTGCAATTTGGCTGGTAGATATTGCTGTAACTGAATAACTGAGCTCAGGAAGAAATACTCACACTACCCTAACACCAGCTTAAAAAAGATGTCTGACAATGAGGATCACATATTTAGTTATATTAACTACTACACTATATTGACTTATATATAAATATATATATAGGCAGATAATCATCACACATTTAACCTCTACCCTGTTAAGGGCACACTTCTGTAGACATGTATCCTTATGCTTTTGTTGTGCCTCTCACCTTTACATCGGAGGTGTCCCTCTGACAGTTTCTCCAAGAGCGGGCGATGGCTGAGAAGGTGCGGTCAGGGTGGTCGAACTTGTCGTTATTGGTACCAAAGAGGAATGTGGTGAAGGGCTCCTAAAAAGAAAGCGAATTTGACATCACAAAGATCAAAGATCCCCACCCAAATCTAAAGTCATCATCATCCTCATCATCATCCTTTTCACCCTCTTGATCTGCATTTCAAATGCAACCATTATAATTAAAATAACGAAAAACATCAGAACTGTTGGAATAACTGGATCACCATGCAGCTTATTCAAATACATGTGAATAGTCAGAATAAATTGCAATATTTAATTGTCGGTTTTTTCTGCGATAGTCTAAAGGAATCAGTCATTCATTGGATACAAGCCTGGGGGGGAATAATTAGTGTTCTTTGTGAGTACAATAAGCCATAATGATAATTGGCTCAAATGTGGTTTTCTCAGCCTGAGATGGCGACCATTGCCGGTTGGAGCGGATGGATCACTCACCAAAGGAAGAAAGGGATTGTGGAAACAAACCCACAGAGGCTAATCTAACTGCTGTCAAGGGAGCTCCTTCAGTTCATCAGCCTTTAGCTACTAATGATGGGGGAGGAGGGGAAGTACAGTACAAACTCCCTATGAAGCTTTTTTTCAAATTAATAAGCTGACTTCAAAATCGAATGTACAGCAACTCAAAGAAGCCGTGCAGGTTGAAAGGGCATGTTTTGCGAGGAACAGATTGGGAGAGTGCGTGGGCCTCCTCCTCCTCCTCCTCCTCCTCCTCCTCCTCCTCCTCCTCTTGCAGAGTAAATGAGGACAGTGCTCAGTAACCTTGATGGACATGTCTCCAGCGCTCACTGGGTTGCCTGAAACACATAAACCTGTCACAGCAGCCTCTGTAAATCATTACCCAGCCACTCTTTATTTAGTCCACATATGCCGGTTTACTGGCCTGTGAAATGTGTTTTCTGAGCGCCATTGGTCTAACTCGGGCCCAATCAAATTGAGATGTCGAGCTGTTTCCTGTGCAGAAGCCGACAGACCTCAAAGTAACAGCATCATCAAGTCTGACAAGTGACAATCAACTAATGCAGACTCAAAAATGAAAAGCTGTCTGAGGATGTGGGTTTGGCTTCATTTCTATTCGGGCGCTTGACTAATTTGGGGATTTTGAACACAGAACAATAATGAGTGTGAAGGTGCTTGAAGGAGTGATTTGACTTACTATTCTGACAAGCCAGTGCAGCGTGGAGGCAGCTGTGGAGTAGTGGGAGTTGTAATGACAAGGTGGTGCCTGGTCGTCTTCCCAGGTCTCATAATGATCAGCGTAGAAGGCTGCACGCTTTGGATTCAGAGCACCAATGGGCTGGAAACAAAAACACAATAATTATAGGTTGAGTTTTTGCAAATAAATAAATTGCTCCATATTTGCCTCTTTATTCAAAACAGAGGTTTTACCCTCAAAGAGACCCTGAGGAAATGAACACTTCCTCATGAGTTTTACCTCTGAGTATGTCTTCTATTTATGGGATACTGTAAATATACAATGTATTAAACATTAACCTGAAGGTGGGCGCCATGAAAGCAATACATATGAATTATTTTGTAATATATTTGATAAAGTCATATATTACAAATACAAATAAAACAGTGACCAATGTCATTTTGACATACAACTAAAACATTTAGTTTTATGGGGCTTATTTACAGTAACGACAACACAACCAAGGCTTACAGTACCTATGTGCTCAAAGCCATTGCCACAATCTCCAATATAGGTTAAAGATGAAAATAGTAACAAAAGGCATTAGGTCAAATAAAAGTATGGCTGTCTTTAAACTGTTGTGGGTTTGGTTTACTGTAGATCTGAGTACTATAACAGTCACATGTCATGAAACAATATTAACAATAGTGAAAGACAGGTCCATGATTTATAGAAAGTTCCAGGATTTTAAAATTCATATTATTAGTAAGCTGTAAGCCAGTGTGAATACTTTATAATAAAAGCAATATGAGCTCTTTTCTTTGCTAATACCATCTTAACTGCTCTATTCTTCCCAACCACACAGTCTGACTCAACTTATAGTACTGCGTTATTGGGTCAGTGAAAACCACACTTCATGTGAAGTCGCTGCAATATATTGCTTGTTGAAATACTGGAATCCTGGAGCCTGATGTCATCATTGTATACTTCTTGTAGGATCTTGGCCGGGTCAGTGTATCACCATGCAAGTCAATGCATATATGTGAGAGTATAGTAATTGGGGACCTTTATAATGTAACAAGGTATTTTGGAATACAAAAATAGGTTTCTCTCATAGTGTATCATCTCAGAACTACAGAAGAGGATTGGGGCCACGTGAAAACAATTTATAAGCTCTGACTTCTTCTCAGGATTCTGACTTTAATCTCAGGATCCCCCCCCCCCCCAATAACAATCACTTTTGGTCAGAAAAAAGATTATACTGTATCTGGCCCTAATCCTCTTTCATAAATATCTTATAAACTCAAAAACAAGAACCTAGTTTTCACTAATGGTAAATCCTTTGATAAAACATGTGCAATACTTAAACGTGTCTGACTTATCTATTAGACCAAATCTGACTTACTTACATTGGCGAACACACAAATTACACTCAAACACTTATAGAAGAGTGATCTGCATTAGAGGTGAAATGTTTTTCCTGCATTAAACCCCTAGGTTGTGTAGTACAATATGTATACAGTATATAGCAGCAGAGTTTTGGCCTGGAGAAATAGACTACATGCTGCCAATAATACCATCAGGAAGCAGGAGAAATGATGTTCCAAACGCATGGCTGCAGTGAAATGTATTGAAGCCCAAAGGTACAGTCCATCTACTTTGATTTACAGGTAACATATTGTGTTGCGTGCGTAGTTTACAATTTATTGTGTTAGGACAGCACACAGAATAGTAAAGAATAATTGAGCACTAAGACTTGCAGAGTCTTCGTAGTTCCCTAATAGGCTACCTGTGGTGCGTCTGGTGAAGGGCTGGGGGAGAGTTCAGGGCAGTCAAGGAGCTTTACTCTGGGATTTGTCTGTCAGACCCCATTATTCCCCTGAACCCTAAAAATGTCCTGTTGCGCTGTCTTCTGTCTGAAATGTACAGCGGTAAGGTGGCAGGGGTGAGCAGCATGGCGCGCTGAGGATGGAGGGAGGAGATATGAGCGTCTCCTGCTAAATGTTGTGGATAATCCATGTGGATTAACCCTGGCTGACCTGATTTACACCCAACGCACACACTGAGCCAAACACTTTACTCAGCACTGCTACTCCCATCTGTGTTCAGAGCCCTTCTGGGCGCTACTGAGGGGAGTTTCCATGACTTAAACAATACAGTGTAATCTAATCATGCGACACCATGGCCTATAGTGTTACAACGCCATTGAGTTAATTCAATCATGACTAAAACTAAAAAAAGTCAGCAAGCAGTTTTGCAGAAAACATTTTGGATCTTAACATTTGCTATAATTAATCATTCAAAGTTTATTGGATGTATTTATGCTGCCCAATTATTGTGAGGATGTAAAAAAAATAAAAAAATCTATATTTATTTGACAAACATCCAATTATTTCATTAGTAAGGCCAAACCTTGGATAGCGTGGTTAATTATTTAACCGCAGCCGCAGTAATAATTTCAATATCCTACTGACACCATCACTGGGTTTTTGCCCTTTGGTGGCTGTTTCATTTTCATGTGTTCTTAAGGCAACAAAATGACTTCCATTAAACACACGTTTATTGGTGAATAAATTGCTTTCTCTGCCTTTTCAATCACCCTGTCCAATATAAGAGCCTCGGGGGCATATTGGCAGTCAATATTAATATACTCAGTAACACTGACTCAGTAACAAAGGAGAAGGGAGGCTGGTAATGCAATCAATGGCAGCGTTTCCACCTGAAAGCCGAGCTCAGAGGTCAGAAGAAATCAAATAAAAGCCCTCTATTTAAGTTCACTTATTCTAACATTATTAAAATGGCACTATTATTTTGTCTGGGTACGGTTTGTATGCAACATCAGCGACAGACAGTCTCTCTTGGTCATTTTGAAGATTAGGTTCATATCCACGTGTGACACAGTGCACATGCCTGAAGCTCTAGGTTAAAATTAAATGGGGCCATTTTTTTGTTCTTCCTTAGAATTTAATGTCAGTCCACATCAGTGTTAGCACAATTGAATAGTCTAAAAGAGAAGTTTATTGAGATCTGCATAGATTTATGAGGTGATAATGGCCAAGCATGTGACATCTTGGCCCAGCTGGATCGGGGTGCAAGTCACAAGACGTCTCACACTCTGTTAAACGGCCGCTGGAGTAACTCATACATGTTAGAGCTGTATGAAAGACCCAGTTAATAAATGTGTGAGGGAAAGAATACGGAAAAGACTGCTGCAGGTAATAAGTATGCATCATGGAAAGAATAAGCAGATAATAAAAGCAAGACAATCCTATTAAAGCTAACAAATTAGCATAGATCTTAAATGTGCAGTGTCATTAAATGTTTTCAGAATAATCTGAACAACTATTTTCACGATGCTAGCAGAGTCAGGAGTATGTGATATTTAATATATTAATTAGCGTTAAGCTGACAGTTTTGTTTTGATACATGCAAAAGTACCAAATGTGCTGCCAACACCCTATCTATCTTTTCCAGGGACTAAACTTACCACAAACACACGTCTTTAATAAAGAGGAAGGGAAGCGATCTAAAGTTATAATCCTATTCATTCTTAGGGTTACAGAATATCGGGCACAGTGTTCTCACAGCGTAGTTTTGCAGTGTAAGCATAAATACAATAAGGCATTTTCTATATGACTTAGAAGTAAGATCGTTTTCATTTTATTTACGAGAAAATGGTTTGCTGAGCTACAGACTGCATGGCAACAGTTCTCCTACATCCTTGAGAAGTGTGTTGAACACTGCTCAAATAGGGATTGAAAATGTATACTCAACAAAATGTAAAAAAACAAACGCATAAAACAAGCAGGGAAAACCAAATGTAGTTAGGGTGAACATAAAAAACACTAAACTGGCTTTTTCCCAGAAGAAGAATGTAAAGCAAATTAAATGTATATTTATAGATGTAAAGTGATGTATACAAATGATGGTGACAAGTTAAGAAAAACATAAAAATGAACCTTCTTATGGGGTTTTCTGGCCGCCTGTGTGTATAAAGGTTGGGTTGAGTGTTTGGATAGAACGTCTTTTGTATTTATTGTATCCCGGTTTCCTTCGATATGACCATGTCACCATATGACTACAATAGTTGTGATAGCAGATCTAATTAAAGTTGGTGATGAATATTCACACTCAGTCTCAGCTCTGTTGAATGTTACAATCTTGTTTATTAATTGAGTGAAATATGTGTTACTGTCCTCAGCATCGAAACAGACTATGTACACCAAGAAACTAAACCACATGAAATTGTGATGACTTGAAAGAGACACTTTTTCTACATTATACTCATGGCAAAACAAGACAATGCACTCTCAGCTTGGCATAAAGTAGCTTCCCCACTGGTTGCTTGTCGAAGAGTTCAAGCATAACATAATTTAAAAGGCTACTTCTAGGTTAGTCCCAATGCTCTACATCTCTAAGTGTGCTGCCTTGGCCAAAACAACTGCTTTGAATATGTTGTATGTTTATAAATGTCACATTCTGGTCAAATAACGCTGTCCAAATATTCATGTATATGTTGCAAGAAAAAGTATGTGAACCCTTTGGAATGACCTGGATTTCTGCATAAGTTGGTCCTAAAATGTGTTCTGATCTTCATCTAAGTCACAACAATAGACAAACACAGTCTGCTTAAACTAATACCACACAAACAATGATATGTTTTCATGTTTTTATTGAACACACCATGTAAACATTCACAGTGCAGGGTGGAAAAAGTATGTGAACCCCGAGGCTAAAGACTTCTTCAAGAGCTAATTGGAGTCAGGAGTCAGCCGACCTGGAGTCCAATCAATGAGACGAGATTGGAGGTGTTGGTTAAAGCTGCCCTGCCCTATAACAAATACACACCAGTTTTGAATTTGCTATTCTTAAGAAGCATTGCCAGATGTGAGCCATGCCTCGCACAAAAGAGCTCTTAGAAGACCTACGATTAAGAAATGTTGACTTGCATAAAGATGGAAAGGGTTCCAAAAGTATCTCTCAAAGCCTTGATGTTCATCAGTCCACGGTAAGACAAAGTGTCTATAAATGAAGAAAGTTCAGCACTGTTGCTACTCTCCCTAGGAGTGGCCGGCGTCCTGTAAAGATGACTGCAAGAGCACAGCGCAGAATGCTCAATGAGGTGAAGAAGAATCCCAGAGTGTCAGCTAGAGACTTAAAGAAATCTCTGGCACATGCTAACATCTCTGTTGACGAATCTACGATACGTAAAACACTGAACAAGAATAGAGTTCATGGGAGGACACCACGGAGGAAGCCACTGCTGTCCAGAAAAAACATTGCTGCACGTTTGAAGTTTGCGAAAGAGCACCTGATGTTCCACAGCACTACTGGCAACATATTCTGTGGACAGATGAAACCAAAGCTGAGTTGTTTGGAAGGAACACACAACGCTATGTGTGGAGAATCCAAAGTGTGTTCTTGCAACTGTATACTGCTGGTATGCTTTAGGTTTGACTACGAAAATACAACAACATAATATTAGGAGAATGTATACTTGATAAGATGCTGACTGGGAAATAAAAACATTTTTATAATAAGATAGGGTAAGAACTTCAGTGGTCCTGCATTTCCTTTATTCCTGTCATAGTCCCATTGGTTAATAATTCCAAATCAGGCTTTGCTTAGTTACCTCTATGCAACACAAATAATCACCTCTTCTCTTTCCCTTCCACTTCCCAATGATCATAGATATGGGACAATGAAAACAACTGGTTCAGACAGTCCCACACTTGCTTCTATCTGAGTTCATTTCTTGTATAACACCTGACCCAGTTGAATACATCATCACGACTAAAGTAAGTCCGATCAAACTTAGATTCGGCTTCAGTTTCAATCAGGATCATTTCTGGTGTTCCATTCCAAATGAACCCGGCTGCTGGTGAACGAGTGAACAGAGAGCACCTCTGTTTGTTTGGTTGGTAAGCTACCTCCCAAAGAGACGCATATTGCATTTTATATTTCAGAAGTAATTACATTACAGTATGTTGCTATGGTGCTCTGTCAGGAGAAGTCACGGTCATTTTTGCTTGCCTCGTCAGAGGCAGTGCTGCATGCAGCTCCAGTCTAATGCAATCAAGTGGCTCAAACTCAAGATAAAGCAGATGTGCTCCCACACAGCCCGACTGGAGTGGAAGTGAGGGTGAGGAAGACTCCATAAAGGAAGGAAAAGTGTAGAGGGGGGGGGGGGTGTTTACAGCAGATAGGCTTCTCAGCTTTTACTCAGTCCTACAGAAGAACCCTAAATAAAATATTAAAATTGGTTTCTCTATCTCAGCGCAGCTCATTCCAGTGTATAATAACAAGGGAAATCAACACCTTTAGCACATTATTTACGTGATTTTAAGTATGGTGGAATCAAAATGTTAACACTAAATATGGGTTGAGAAATGCTCTTGTGTGTCTCTTCGAAATGTTACAAGGACATATCGAATACATTTGAGTCTGAGGTTAAAGTAGCACAGTGTTAAACCACATCTGCTTCTTTCACATTCTTATGCAATTGTATGATTTCCACCACATCATTTAACAGCGTGAGGAAGATTGGCTTCCCCATATCTATCATCCACTTGTCACTCAATCACGAAATAATCATTACAATCTAATGAATCACTTCACTGCATGAATGTATGTGACATCCAAATATGCAGAACTCTGGCCCTGAGGCAAAGCAATGCAGAGCTCAGTAGCACTGTTCACAGCTCACTGAATGCCCAACCGCAGGTAATTGTAGGTGTGTGCAGTATGTTTGGGAGGACATTATTTTGCAAATCAGCACAGACCACAAGCAATTTGTACAATGCTGTCCATCAAGTGATAGTCACCTGTAATTAACAAACAGGTCTCAGGTAGGACTCTGATCTGTGGGAAAGAAAACTCCCAGATTGTGCAATGCTAGCGTGGGATAATTCTAAGAATAAAAAGTCAGTTTAAGGTCTATCATTTAGTTGTATCCACTGTTTTGACATAGGACTAATGATATGCCTATCACTATCTATCACTGAGCTCTGGAGTGACGTTTGATTTTACTTGAGGTCATTTGATATTATTCAACTGCAGAATAGCAAATTAAACATACAAATTAAA
The DNA here is from genome assembly GCF_902827115.2 of Pseudochaenichthys georgianus. Classification (NCBI taxonomy): domain Eukaryota; kingdom Metazoa; phylum Chordata; class Actinopteri; order Perciformes; family Channichthyidae; genus Pseudochaenichthys; species Pseudochaenichthys georgianus. Next base: position 16,721,390 of record NC_047515.1, read on the forward strand.
ACAGGAATGAATGAATAGGCTAAATGCAGCAAATAAGCCTGAGTAGCAAATGACAATAATGATAGTCCGAAAGCTGTCATTTATGGCTTTGATGGATTTGTCTTTGTCCAAGTCTTCAATAAGTCAGTTGATACATTTTTTGGAAGGTTAACTTGTTTTGTTAAATAAAACAAAGGATAAGTAGACAAACATCATATTGCTTTTGGCATTGAAACATTGGTACTTTATAAAAAAATGTGAGTTGATACACGGTCTTAGTAACCAAACACACAGCCTATGGTGGTACACAACCACACCCGATGGACACACACCTCAGAGACACACACCACCCTAATATAAACCGAACACGTCTCCAGAGACTGTGCTGCTACCTCTGATCCATAATTGAACAAAAGGGCATACCAAGCCGAGAGGAGAAGTGAGGGGGCCTCTGTCCCTCCCTGCATCGCTATCTGTGAACTTTTGGAGGTAAGAGCCCCGGGGTTCCAAGGACAACTGTCAGGAGACCCAGGCTGTGAACTCATGCTAATGAAGGCAGCTCAGCCCTGTAAACAGCATGGGAGGATGTCACTGGAATACATTACAATACATAACTGTCTCCCCGGGGCCGGAGGTTTGCACATGGCTCAGCCATGGTCACCCCCCCACCCCCAAAAGACACACAAACATACATATGCACACACACACATCCCAGGGCTCTCCAGCCCACCTGGATGCCCCACAGGCCGGAGCAGCCGAAAGCAGATAAGTGCTGCGATGACGGAGACAAGACACACAACTGAGCGATTTGTCCAAAACCATCGAGGTTAACAGAAATGATAGATGTGCTGCACAATTGTTCAGACTCAAAATGTCCTCATCTAGTTAGTCCACGTTTCTTTGTGTAGTCCAAAACAACTTTTATTTTTCCCTTCCAGGTTCTCCTCTTCTCCCACTATGAAACACACGTTATGAACAGCTGTAAAAGCTACTAACTGTTGAGAACTATGATGGTGAAGCGAGGCTCCAAGTCAGAATGTCGGCGCTTTGAGGGAAACAAGCGGGAATAAGGGAGCGAAAAGCGAGCGAGAGAGAGCTCAGACAGGAATGTGACTGTGTTCAGGTCAGTGCGCTGCAGTTTGTATGTGCAAGAGAGAGGAAGAGGCAGAGAAGGAGACATGGGGGTGGTAAACAAGCCACAATGTGTGGTACAGTGATCCGCTGCCTTTTCCTCTTCAGTCAAAGACAGAGCAAACTGCTGAACTCTCCCAGAGTTGTAGGGCATTAGTGTCATCGTGTCTGAGCTCTTGTGATTTGGCAGCGCTCGCAGGACTCTCGCTACAGCACAGCTTGATGCATTTTATAAACGCCATATTTAGAAAGACTTTCACTGCAACACTGTGCTCATGACCCGGTGTCCGTTCATCAACCTTGAAAGTCTAATCCAAGCAGAAACTTGTTCAATAACAATGTTTTATTAATACAAATGACTAGCTATATTCTGGACATTACACTATCTAATGATTGCCTTCTGTAGAAACGACTCGGCTGGCCAACAATTCAACATGAATATAAATCATAGTGTTCTGTTGTTCAAATGAATGATTTTGAATGATTTTTTTTTAGATTTAAAAATGTAAAGAAAGCTGAATGTAAAACTAAAAAGTGTTTTACCTGCATGAAGGATTTTCTTGTCTATTTGGGGGCAGCAGTAACATGCTCTAAACACATTGACATGTTATCACTTTTGAAGTTGAATTAAATTGAATGCATTAGGACCCCTGTTAGCTGTAATATAAGTAGAAGTTATACTTCCTGAGGTCCAAAACAAACACAATATTCTATATGTGACAGTACATCGTAATAATTATTAAAATAATCGGGTGATAATTCTCGGTGGGTTCCTATGAGCGAGTCCTTTCCAAGTAGCCACATCATTACTTGTTGATAAAGAGATGACAATTTAAGTGGCTTTAACATTATGATAATAGTTTAAACCACATGGCCCAGTGCTCGTTGAGATCATACAATTATTGACTAAATCTCCCTATCTAAAAAATCTTTGAATTGTGAGCATTGTAGGGATTACTATTCAAGGTTCATATAGTTATAAAATACAATTTTAAAAAGCCTCTGATGCAGAAACCACTAAGACACTTTTAGGTCAAGGATATACTACTGTTTGTGCTGAGATAATACAGATCCAAATAAAAGGGGAGTGAACTAACATAATGTATTTGAGTGCATTTCAGGATGTTAAGATCAGCATTTCCCACATTCGGCATTCCACCTCATGACTTTAGACTCTGCACATGATTCCTCAGCTATTAAATATGATATGCTTTTACTGTCTGGATCTTAATAAGGAAATCCCCTGCCGTCAGAGCCAGCCGCCCCTACTTGCCCCCCCCCCCTTCTCTCTGTCACACTGAGGTGCACGGCCGAGAGGCCTCGGTACCTTTGAGAGATCTCTGAAGTTCCCTGGCAAGGTCAGGTCCAGCTCCTCTGAGTCGTAGTTGGTGAGGACCCAGGGAAAGACCGGGTACTGGTTCAGGTCATTGTATGTCCTCCCTAGACACGCAGAGCAGACAGAAATCTGTGAGTGATGAAGGATTGGAAGGGAACAGAGGGGTTGAAAGTGGGGCAGGGTGCACTTGAGGCTTCAGTTACATTGGGGGATCAGCATGCAACATTCCAACAAGCCCCCAATCTCAGAGCCCTCAATCAGACGCACTTCCTGTTTCATACGGCGTCTGGAGGAGAAACACATAAACTAATGGTAAGCTCTCTCTTCTATGAGGGATTGTTTTCAGAACTCCCCATGCCTTTTCCTGCTGAGTGTACGTTGCCAATGGACTGTGGGAGTTACAGGGGGCCAGATGAAGCAGCCTTCAAGTTGTAAGGAGTCTATGTAAAGGAGTGTCTAAAGATTCTTAAGAGAGTTATGACTCCCAATGCCTGAAATGTAGCTGCAAGTCTGATGCGCTGATTGGCCAGATGTGGGTTTCCTCTATTCTCTTGCAGTGGGAATATGGTTTTCAGATGGCAAAATGTGCCACAGCAAATCCATGGGAAAAGCCAAGAGTATGTTGCCTGTTGTCATTAATGTTCTACTTTTTCTTTGAAGATGACACTGACACAGCTGTGAGGTCAGGTGGTGGCCAGTTGTAATCCAGGATTGGGATAGGGCTGCCATAGATGGTTTTGTTGGAATGTTTACTGCTGGTAATAAATCAAGCAAAAAAATGTAGGCTCAAAGCAAATTGATTGTAAAAGATGGCAGCAATACTTTATGTTAACCGCTGAGAAAAATGAAAAGGGATCATTGGTGATGTCAAGGTCAACTTCAAAGTTACACATAATCACATCATTACAGAAGGAACATTACAACTAACACCTGAACATTATAACTGTTACATTTTCATGATTGATGACTGACTAAGAATATCTCACATCAGCAATTTCAATGACCCAAAGAACATTGTCTTCTTAAGTTGACCTTCTATCTCTATTGTAATGGCCAGGAAGTGGCAACTCTAAGGTCAATACAAAAACGGTTGTATTACCTCTGAATGAAAGCTCATGAACACAACTATGCAATACACTGCATTTGGAACCTTATATAAAATAAATCTGCTTGCTGGAGCCATACGTTTTTTAATAATTGTCAACTAAATGTTTTCAACTTACAGTGTGTGTCTGCTCAGTCCTGCACTGCTGAAGAGTGGCATACAATACAGTAATTGAAATCAAGCAGCCCTTGTGATAATATGTGTCAGGCTAGTCAATGGGAAAGCTTCTGCAGAATATCCAGGATATTAGGGAAAGCTAGAGAGCATAATTAGCCAGGTTAATGCCACACAGTGAAAAGGAAGCAGCGACTTGTGTGTTGCAGTATTTCAACCTGCTTCTGCTGAGGGCCTGAGTTGGGTGGCAGGATGTTAATAACAGTGGAATAGTGTTTAATTAGAGGACCACTTCCCGTTCGCACCTCTTCTCAGCACATCACCCTAACTCCCCCCGCCTGTCTGCCGCCCCACACTATTCTGACATCCCTGTCAGCCCAGGTCATTACCAGGGACTTTTAATGAATTTTGGGCATGTTTTTCTGTCTGCCTTACATCTAATTAGCTGACAATAATGTATCGAACTCAAGCACGAGCTAAATATAAATATGCATGAATCTGCAGCAAGAGAGAAGATGACACCTCTCAGAGCAGCGTGCAGTCGCTCTCGCCTTCCCGGTTAGTTGCAGTTCAGATCAGAGAGTCGACAACAGAACCTCTCAACTCCGCAGACACACATCATGTGTACGCTCCCACAAAGTCAGGCACTAATTATCCGGCAAAATCTGCTGCGCCTGCTCTTTGCTTCAAACAGCACACTCACATGAACACTGAAGTCTATCGCGCTGAGCACCACTTTAGGTTACCATGGATTCTTAAACAGATATGACAGACCCGGGGCCACTTATGGTATGTTTCCGATGCAACTGACACATAAGGATTATTGATCATGATAGCTAAACTTAAAGTCATAGGACTAATGGTGGAGAAACTCATGTAGATAATAGATTACAACTTTACCCTCTAACTGGTTGTGAATTCTGCACAGATAAGGACGAAAACAAATCAGAATCTATCTATGTAACTGATGGCTGTGAAACAGAGAATACATTATTTTCCTACTTTGGGCTACTTTTCATAGTTAAAGTACAGAGTTTCACTTTATAATTACAGCACTCTATGGTATGAGGAATCCTTACCTGTGATAGTGTTGAGAAACATGAGGTACTCAAAGTTTGAGATCTCTCTCCTCTGCCAGCGCTGGGTCATGTTGGAGGATTTGAAAAGCTGCCGAGGGGTGGCCATGGAGATGCGCCTAAAAACATTCAAACAACAAACCAGAAAACTATAATGTTGAACAATTAAGAAAAGAACATTCAGTAATTATGAGGCAAGCCTACATTTTAAAGATTGTTGACATCACAGAAAACTGATACAAGAACCGACTCAGGGACAGTTTCACCCCACAGGCCATAAGACTATTAAACACCTGAACTTTTGAAACAACATCCATAACATTCATCTGGCTGAAACTTACAAATTATTTATCTAATATATCATATTCCAATCACTTGTATATAGACTCTTATTGCACTATTACCTTTTTTGTATTTACTTGCACAATTATTTCAGTTTTTCAGTTTTATTGTGTTACACTGTTGGTGGAGCCTGTGACCTAAGATTGTCATCGTCATAACTACACTGTAGCTATGAACGTATGGCTAATAAAAGCCTTGAACCTTGATGACATTTAATAGCTGAAGACAAACTCTTGTCGTCCATTTTAGAATAAACATACCGAGAAGAGGTCCAGCTTCAGATGAGAGAACGAGTATAGCAGAACGGTTTTCCCAAGTTAAAAATGTTGATTTCAGTAAATTGAAAAAAAGATTTTATTTACAATTTGTTAACACAGGCTGGCTTGCTTTATATCCAATGAATTGACTTGGATGGAGATCTTGGGAAATTGTGTGTGTGTGTGTTGTAACAGTGTATAAATGGGCCTGTTAGCACTATGAGAGTCTGAAGGGAATATGTGGGTTTTCTCTGGTCTGTGGCCTGGCTGCAACCCTGCTGTATAAAGTCTTCTGTCAGAGAATGAGGTCAGTTCAGTCAGGGTCAGTGCACGTACACTTCAATAACTGCAGCACTGGGACTTCAAATGACTCTGCTGCAGGCTAGCTGTGCAGATGCTACACAACACAAAGGATGCAACATCCGCCATGAAGGAATTACATATGAGAAATATTTTACATTGTTTTGTATTTGCAACCCACCTGGCTTGCGGGAGTCCATAGCTGGTGCCCACTCCCACTCGAGGAAGACTATAGACCACTTTCTTTACCGTGGCCTGGTCAGGAAAGTTGAACATGACTGATGCTGTGAAACAGTGAGAGAAATCCCTTAGTGATGAAGAGCAGGAGAGGCACGGACTTCAAGTGCTGTAATTGGCACTTCCACTTACTTCTGTTGGCCATAAAGACCTCCATCGCTGTGTTCTGCAGGAGGTAGCGTCTAGAGAAAACTGCCCGAATCTCACTGAACATCCACTTACCATGTAAACCCTCAGTGTATGCTCGGACCTAGAAGGGCAGAGAAGAAGAGAGAATGTCCCTCAGGTTATAATAGCTGGATCAAACCAGAGATCATGTCTACTGTCTTTTTCTATATGCCTACTATACCATAAATCACCAGGACAGTATGTTACAGATGATGTCGTCTGATGAAGTCGAGCAACAGGCTTTACATTTTTGTTTAATGTTGCTCTACAGTGCTGCTGGAATTGCAGAACCCTATCACGATTGAAAGCAGAAAAGTCTCAGATTATGATTTAAATTATTAAAACTAAATAAATGTAGCTGCTGCTTTGCTGCAAAATGGACACAAGCGCATTACGTGAGCCAACACTGTTTTCCCAACTTTGTCAGATAACATGACAGAAGCAGACCCTGGCAAGAAGATCAATGTTTAACTCAACTCACTTAAAAGAAAGTTGGCAGCTGCTAGGTTTAAGAACATCTTTGTGAACCGTTTGTGGACACTACAACAATAGTCGGTTAGACATTGGCTAGAGCTCTAGTATGTATTCATTGTTTCACAACTGGCTGTGAAAACTGCTGCTTGTTTCTCTAACTTTTAGGCTTTTTAAATGAATCATTAATAAATATTCCATGATTTGTATCCAAAGTGCACTATTACAGTCCATTTAAAAATTGTTTTAAAAAGTAAGGGTTACTGAGACTTTGTATCACGACTCAATCCACCTTCTCCATTCAGAAATATAAACCTTTCTACAGAATCACTGTCAGTCTTTTACAACTTGTGATTGAAAGTACCGTCGGGTTTGTGAGACATAGATAATCAATGAAAACCATCAAGGAGAGGGGAGAGCAGACAAAGGATCATTAGTGCACCACTGGGACTGCAGGTCCACACACAGAAAACCAAGACGGTTGTTCTGACAGGTGAGAATGGTGCCCTCACACACCTTTCCCCCCCTCCTACTCTCTCACCTCCCTCTGACTGAACAATTGTGTCCAACAGTGTGAGCCACAGAGCAACCTCATCAACTTCCCAGGTTATAATCACACATAGGCTCTGTTCAGAGAGGGTGTGTGAGAGAGGATACAGATATAACAGGGTAGTAAGAAGGTGAGGCTTTACAGTACATGCGCAGGCGTGTGGGTGTCTGTATGTGTGTGGTGGGGGGTTATTGAGGTGGAGGAGGCATGGTGGGAGGGAGGGAAGCCAGAGTGAGATGTTCAGCTGGGTTAGGTCTGATGTTAATGCTCATTTCAAATAGTGACGGGCTCGGAGAGTGCAGCTCGAGCCGGGCCGCCTTCATTTCTCCCTGGGATAGCTCATGCCCGACCTCCGTGCTACGTCCAAAATCTCTGGAGCTCAATTAAAATTGGATTAGGTGGAGATGCTGGATGTGCAGCACAGCATCTCTGGTGCTCTCCTCCCAGTCATGCCCCGGCCTGACACCTCTGCAACCCCCAACTCAAACAGTTGTCATAGAGACAGCAAGGCCCGGAGGAGACAGCAAGGCCCGGAGGAGGTAGCGCGCTGACTGGCGAGGGAGTAGAGAGGAAGGGAGGTGAGGAGGAGGGACGTGGAGCTGTTGGCGCATTGTTGAGGGCCAGCAGTACCCCCCCACCCCCACCACAACACCCCCACCACAAACACCACCCCCTTCTCTGCAGCCAGATGTTGTGGAAGTAGTTTTATGAGTGCAATGCTGAAAGGCAACTCATACACATATGCATCATGGGAACAGCTGACTTCATCAAGGCACTCTTGAGCTGTTATTTGAATGCATATTAAGTCATTTAGATGTCAAGAGACTTTGAATGATTTGTCATGTTCTAAAAAGTCCCTATTCATGTTATCATAACGGCGCCATACATTTGCCTCCAAATTCTTCATTTGTTATATCATGTATTATTAAAGAAAATGTAACCAGCAAGAAGTGCAAACATGCAGATCACACAGGCTTGTCACTTCAGGATGTTAAGAATGGAAAAAGTCATAAAAGCAGCTATAAAATAGTAACTGATTGTCGATATAACATTATTTTAGTGCTGGCTGTCTCTTGTTACCCAGCTAAAGTGAACATTGTGCTGCTATGACAAAGTACAGGCCAAAGGGCTAGCTGTCAACAAAAGAGAGGCTAAAGAGGAGAAAAAAGAGCTGATTTCAAACAGCCAAGATCAAAAAATGTGTCATAACAACAAAGCTTTGGTCCAATCCAACACGCAGGGGCCCCTGTAGACTTGGAGATTTGACAAAGCCCAGCCCTCATTTTTGGAGGCCCAGCTGTAAAAAATGCCATTTAATGAACCTGTCTGCTGAAGCTGTCCCCTGCCTGTCAGAGGTGTCAGCCAGTGACAAGCGCTGGGGACGGCCGCCTCCAGTCACAGACAGGCCTGCCAGCTGGAGACTTCGGCCCCAATCTAATCACGCCACCAGGAAGGGACCGGCGCTCTGCTCTTGGTCTGTCACGCTCAGGGCTGGGGGAGCGGTGAGGGGGCGGGTGAAGGGGTCTGGTATGGCCGACAAGCGCAGTCTTTTGTTTCCACACAGGTCCCTCCACACAGGCTCATTAAGAGCCACAGGCGCATGCGCTGCCAGCTGCAGGGAGATACACCTCCACAGCATAATAGCCATAATGCAATTTAGCGTCTCTGTCCTCCCTCTCCTTTATTCCCTTTCTCTTCTCTCCCTGATTTGACAGAGGGCAGGCTGCATTCGGCCTGCAGAACATCACAGGTGGAGAACGGGAAAATATTGTGACAGATGAGATGAGGAGAGGCACAGGTGACACCAGTGTTTAGGCTGAAACTCATACATGATAATGTGCAGATGCTCAAATGGAGCACAAGGAAAGGAAGCCGCTTCATGCAAGGAAATAGATTCTAATCATATGTGACTTTGGAAAAGCTTTAACCCCACATTGGCTGAGGCACTATGACAGATGTTATTAATCAATCTAACGAAGCATTTTTTTTAAAACCTGATGCAATTTTCTCCAGTATGGGACAATACAATCCCCCTTCACTGCATTTATACCAAAACAGGAAAATAATATAATTCAGTGAGACCTCCAAGCCAGCATGACTGATATATTTATATGAGACTGTGGAGCATTCTGACAACCTGGTATCACAGCACCTCCGCTGCATTCATCTAAGATTTGTCTAATAGGCTTCCACTATAAAGCCTCACGACTGCATGGTCCCAGGCGGCCAGAGAGAACAGCCAAGTGGAAGAATAAGGGGAGGATACGAGAGGCAGTTTCATTTTGAGTGATATGACTACTCCCCCAGGAGCGAGTGGGATGGATTTCACACATGGCAATTTGGAGGATCAGCACACACTGCATATACAGTATTCAATGGCTGACCCCAGGCAAAATGGGCCAAATCTGTGAGGAGGTTGAGCAGTCGGAGAAAGCATAACGCCCGGTAACAGTGAGAGCAGAGAGCAACTCTAAACTAAGTTGGAAAGAATCATCAGCCAGAGACAATGTGGTAGACTGGGTCATAACAAATATTATAACACAAGAGGTTAAATCAGAAGCTAATCAAAATCAATAGAAAATAACTTAGAGGGTCTGTTAACCGAAATTACAAAAGAATACAAATATTTTCTTGCCAACCCGTGCAATGGAAGTGAACTGACATGTGTGTATGTGTGTATGCGCTGTATGAAATGTGCTCATGGAAATTAATTTGAATTGTCTTTTCAAAAACAATGGGGCCTTATAATATTTTCAGTGAAAACATCAAACAGAAACCATACGTGTGAATAAGTATAACAGTAAGCAAGAATATATCATTTTGTGTAATTTGTTTTTTGGCTACCCCTAACCTACCCTTTAAAAGTAAAATGTTTTCTTTCTAAAACCAATTCAGTTGTGGCACACAGTGTCAAATTAAACAACCATAACCATTTTAAACTGTATAAAGCCACGCAAACATAATTCTTAGTTCTTTGACCACGACGTCTCCAAATCCCCACTTTTATTTCAGCACTAATCCCTTTTCCATCCTAAAAGATTTATGCCTTAGCATCAAAGCATATTTCTCATATGATGCCACCTAAATGTGACAACTGTTATGAAATGTATAAATATAAAACTGCAACGATTCCCACAGATTATAAGTAGACAGTATTCCACCGGGTTCCTTACTGTGAGAGCCATATCTCAACTTCAATAAAGTAGCAAGCTCCTAATGCAGGTATTGGGGGAAAACAAGATTCAGATTTGCATAATCAGTGTCACTATACATTTGGGTGGTAGCTGGAGTGTGGCAAGATGACACAACTCGGGTGCTCTGGCAAGACCAGTGGGATAAAGGAGATGAATATGCATTAAATATGCTGACAGTTCACTGCCCCAAATGTCCAGCCGAGTTTGTCAATAACATTTATGTCAGGAATGGTATTTCACGCACATTAGCAGGCCCTGCAGCGCTGTCTTCAACACTGCCACGGTAGGACAGGTGGGAGGAGCCGTTCCCCTAGTATGCAATTTCTTCTTAAAGAGTCAAGGTTCTTTACATATTCTTTATATGTCAATGTTAAAATATAAACCCCCAAATAAATGCAGTGGAAAATAAATCCGAAGTTATTCAGACTTGGGGTTTTCATCACTAATGATTCCCAAACGTTGGTATCAAGCCACATGAAGCCTGCACAAGGCTTCTGAAAGGTTAGGAGGAACTTTACAAAACTAGAAGTGCAATCTGAGAGTGCAGGCCTCTTCCAGGGCTAAGTGCCATTTTGTCAATGATGAAAAAAGTGGGAAGAAAATGGTGTTTTGAATACCATGCCAATGCCTCGTGATTCGGTTACATTAGAAATGGGACTATCATTTTTCTCTGTAATATTGTTGTCAGACAAACAAACCAAAACGAAAACATTCCCTCTTTGTCAAACGTAATAAAATGAAACCGAAAAATAAATGCAATTTCCTTAAACAAGCAATAATTGCAAGTGCATGGTCACACCTCTACTGTACCCTTCACACAAGTATGGCAGAATGCAGAATTATTTTACTTTAGGAATAGCAAAAATACATTGGATTAAAAAAAAAAAAAAAGTTGAAACGACAGTTCTTCCCACACTGTAATATATCCTTTCCCACTTTCCTGTAATGCTATTTATAAATTAGATTGCTACTGTTGCTGCGTGTTGGAGATATTGACAGTAAAACATGTCTCCCTTCTCTCCACAAATAGAACTAAATGGAACTTTGCTTGTAGTGTTCACAGGTACAACACAAAATTACTAGCTGCTAAAGATAAACTGCAAACCCACAAATAAATAATTTGGATGTTGGGATCAAATGTGTCTTTAAAACTACTACTAGAGACATTTGAGGTTTTCACTGACTCACAGCTGTTAAGTTCAATCTTATAAGAACATTTCAACTGATTTCAATTTACACTGGTCCAATTTGCCAATGGAGTTTGTTGATGTTGTGATGTATGCCACTTCTCTGTATCAAAGAATGTTGCTTTTCATTGACAAGCCACCTCCAATGCAAGCTTTAAGAACTAACCCTTTGTATCAGGATAACTGATGTGAACGCAAGTCTGTTTCCATGAAATGCAATGTATGGTGTCTCCTTCCTGTAAGTGAAAACCTAATGACGTCTTACAAGTAAATGATATAGCTAATCAACAAACAAAACAAAGACACACCAAATGTAAACACACATATGAACATGCTCAAGTGATGACCCACAGCCACACACATACTGTACAGGCACACACTTAGTGAGCACATCATCCAGATAAACAGCTTGAGGGTGCCTTCACTAAGGAGCTCGGGAGAAGGGATGCAGTCATTTGGTATGGTGTCTTTCAGCAAGCTTTTCCTAATGGGACTTTTTCAGGGACTTGTCAGCCTTAAGATGACTGAAATCTCCGTGGCCTGAGTACCAGCTTCCTCTGGCTGCCACTGAGTGCCAAGCTGATCGCTCTAAATCCCACTTTTCTTTTCATTTTTTCCTGGTGGTGGTGCGTGGGGGGGATAGGGGCTCAGAGCAAGACAGAGAAGAAGGGAAAGAACGAGACAAGGATGGAGAGGCGGAGAGACAGAGTAGGAGTGGGACAGAAAGAGCAAGCGGTGAGACGAGAGGGCCTGATGAGCAATGAGCGCCTCACTCGTCCTCAATTAATCTTGTCTCTCTACCTTTGCCGCTTCCCTCAGCACCAAGGTAATAACGACACCCTCATCCATTATCCTTTTATCCCTGTTATTCACTGGGAATTGCTTAATAATATGTTACAGATTTGGCTTCCTTCGTATAATTCTTTCTGTCATTCGCAGTATATCATCTGGAAAACACACAGCCCCCTTTCTTCTGGACGCTCTTTGAGGATTATCGTGGGTGACACCTTCGGGATGCAGCCAGAATCTGGAGCATCATTTTTTCAGGCATGAAGTAGAATTACCCTGACTTATCTGTCATTGCCAAAAGCACAACAAGCCATTCAGGGCCAAAGCAAAGGTGGAACAGGTTCTTATCGGCTTCTCTGAACGAGAGGGCTTGTACATGTATGCTAATGAGGGCCTTTTGTCACACAGGCCCACCCCTTGGGGCTGAACGGGGCTTGCAGGGGGATGATAATCTGGCTGTTGAGTGCACTAGATAATTTGTACTTTATCCTCATGTAATTATATAGTTTAAATATTTTTACCAATGCTAAGCCTACGACATGAGGAAGTGTCTTAACCATGTCTACGTTTCTTAGCGGCGCTAGTTAGCGTGCATCTGACTCTCTCTCATAAAATCACGTAGGAGGAGTGCAGCACTGATATAATTACTCTGACTTTGGCCTGTGCTATGAATCCTCATATCATTCTATCCACCTTAGCAGGCAGGCATGAAGCCAAGCTAGCAGCCTGGGGGTATAGGAGACGACTCAGGAGACGTGAAAACATTGTTGCACAACTGAAAGAGCCCTCCCCATTTTTGTCAAGAAAGAACGATAGAGGAGACCAGGAAAATAGACTGAAAGGAGTAAAAGTAAGTGCAGAAGGGCAGCTTTGCAGTGACTTTAAGGGTCTCAATGCTGTCCAGTGGGATTCCACGCCATCTTGTGTTCCTGCCAAAGCCGACAGCCCCTGACAAGCTGCTTGGCGTGCTGTAATTTGACTAATTACATTGGATTAGACCATATTAATGCAAGCTGTTTTCTCTAGGGTCACTGACCCACCCAATGTGTGCCTCACTAGTTTCCCCCTATTCGGTGTAAACAAAACATGCACAAGGAGAAAAGTAGGCTTTTGGTTTCCTGAAATCATAAAACAAAGAAACATGTATCCGCGTCCCTGAGATTGTTTTTATAATGGGGGAGAATGTGTTTCAAAGCAGCGGCAGCAGCGAAAGCTGTGAGATACACCCTGTACTTTCCTGAGGCACATTATCATAGGACTCTTTGATGAGAAACCAAATCATTTGCCTGCTTTATCTCTCTGCAGGAAAATAAAAACAAAATAAAGACTTTAATGAATCTCACACAAGTCACAGACTTCACAATTGTTTGTTTACACAATAGTCGGGGGAGGGGGCTGAGGAGGGTCCGTCTTCATGCTAACAACAAAAGTGCAACATTTAATTTCATTTTAATTTAACATCTTATTAACGCAAACAATCAGGAGGAACTTTGATTAAGGCACTGTCTTTATGTTTGGGTTGGTCAGTCACACTTTAGTTTCTATGAGGAAATGGTGTGTTTAAATCAATGAATATTTATAAATAATAAAGGATACATTCTGCTAAAAAATGTGTAGAAAACCAGAGGGAAACTTATTTCTACAAAGGAAACCAAAGCAACCCTTATTTGCATTTGCAAAACTCCCAAATGAAAGGGGGGAAATGGCCCATAGAATATGTGTGTTTTAATACAATTGCTCTCCCAATTGTACTAAATCAATTTGAGTTTCACACAATGGAGCGGCAGCTTCACTGCTTGTATGTGCTCCTCTGCCTTGAACATGGTGTAATAATAGTCTTAAACCAGGCGTTATAAAGACAGAATACCAAAGAGGCTTACAGCCTTGGTTTCATGAAACATTTAGGTAAAAGTTCCAAGGGCTGGGGATGATGAAAGAAGGTAAGCTTGGAAATGGGCTTCTGGGATCCACAGCCCTTATTGTACAGAAGTCACATCGAATTAATACTGAGGGCCATTTTCAGCCTTTCTTCTCTTCAGCTTTTCAGAACGGATTAAGCTATGAAAACTCAGAAATTACTAAAGCACCTATTAGGCATAACCCTTTCTCCTCTTTCCCTTTGAACGTCATTCAATGCGCTTCACCTCAAATTGTTTGCATACTTGAAAGAACGGCTAATTTATAAAATGTGTCATATCAATTGTATTTCAATTTACAATAAGAAACCTATCCCTGCAATTTGTAAATACTTACTCACCCTTAAAAACATTTAACTCTATTTTACATTTTATAACCAAATGATCCTTTTATGCATCAGTACAGTAAACTGTGCTGTGGTTTAGTTTGACAATACAGGCCACAATATTTAGGCAGTTTACTGAAGCCCTCAGAGTGTTACTGTCACTGCTGAGTGTTTCCACGCTGATGCAGGGCCAGTGTTGCTAGCTCTCTGAGGCTCTTCGCACCCCTCTTTGCTTTCTCAATGGCTCTTCAAAGAAGCGCAGGGAGTGCATGAATTGTAATTATGGCTCCTAACAGGATTCAAGAGCGACCAAACGATGGCACTTGAGAAGCAGGTCGTGTGGAGTTAAACGGCTGTCAGACACTCAAAGCTCCCCAGCATGTGAACAAACCCACAAAGGCTGGACGTGGCCATTTCTAGGGCCCTCCTACCCACTCTCACTCTCATAGGGAGAGATTAAAAATCAAGTAAGGCCCCTCTAAAGACCCATATCGCCTTTCTGCATTTTCACCCAGTCTAAGTTACAATAATAGGGAGAGTGTTGCAGGTAAGATGCTGAACCTGACAGCAACAGATACATAACTATTGAGAGCTCCATGATATTGAATTAAGTCCAGATCAGTGAGGATGTTTAAAGAAATACATCCTAAGCAAATGTCAGGGTGAGTGACACAGCACTACAGAAGCATTGGAGGGGGGAAGCAAAGGCTTTGGAGAGTTCAGGTAATTGGTACCACCTGAGAAACCAATCTAACCACAGCGTCAGATTATCTCCCGACCTCGCCTTCAGAATAACGGAAAAGATCATCTGTGCTCCCCAGACAGTTTCAATGACTCACCAGGGCACAAGACCCCTCACCCTACATTAAAGAGACCAACCTTCAGTCAGGCGCTATCCAACTTCAGCCCCTTCCTACTCTCCAAAAGCACCCAAAAGAACCCGACCTGCAGCGTGAAGTTTCTATGCATGACCCTTATTAAACTTCTAATTGGATTGAGAGCCGCTAAGGAAAAAAATTCAACATCTCTCATTCAGCTGGGATTTTCTTTAGCATTCCTTCCAGTAGTTTGCTTCTTCGACAATAACATTCAAGATCAAGTCACTGAAGACTTTTTTTTGCCCTTTTCAACAAATAACCAGATTTCCCATAAAGCATGGGAGTATGGGCAAAACCTTTTTCACCTTTTCTTTTAAGGCATAGCACTATTTTCACAGGGTGCAAGTGACGGGCTGAAACAAAGCCCAGTGCTGGCCATTGTGTAGCCTTTCACTGTTGTAATGGTCTTAAAATGGCTACAAGCAGGGCCCTATTCAGTGGTGACCAGGCTGCTCAGCTCTCTTCTCCTTTTCCAACACAAACTCTGCACTGAGCGGGAACTCAGAGGTCAGCTGTTGAGGGAATGAGGGGCCGAGTTCACCCATAAGCACGAGTCTCAGACTGCCAGTGCCTGTAGAAGATCTTAACACATTTACATTAATTATGGGGAATAAATGGTGCCATAACAACAACATCAATCAGGTTCATTACAGAAAATAACATAATGACAATAATTACAATAATACCTCATTAAGAAAGAGAATGAGAGACGGGGGAGAATTAATAGCAGACAGGTGTACGACACACTGCAATTATGGAACCTGAAATTAGTTCATTGCCTCGAGGCAAACAGAAGAGAAAGGGAAGGTTGTAAATGAGGGTGTGTGTGTGTGTGTGTGTGTGTGTGTGTGTGTGTGTGTGTGTGTGTGTGTGTGTGTGTGTGTGTGTGTGGTGGGGGCTGGTTTCAGGGCTGGGAGTAGGACTGATAGAGAGAGTAGGACTGATAGAGAGAGGCTCACTGACAAAAAAGGAATTTCAAATAAGCAAACAAAAATGTCTTAAATGTGTAAATTAGGGAGAAAAATAAGAGGCAAAAGCAGCTTTTCCCTGCAGACTGGTGCCTTAGATGAGAAGGGAGCAGCGAAACGTGATCAAGGGGAGCCGTGGAGCGGTGCGGCAGGCGTCAAGATGAGCACTCAGCCAGCGAGTGGCAGCTTCTCCTTTTCCAGTCAATCATTCATTACAGAGCCAAGTGCTGTGGAGGAGTGCCTCCTCTTTTTGACCTATCATATTACTGCCTCTGTAAACTCCTAATCCTCCCTTCGTTAGATGGTGTCAACAGCCGACATGCTCTCACCCTGCGCCCGCACTCCTCGCTCAGACACCTCCAAGCCCTGCCAAGACCACAGAATTGACACTAATAAAATCGTTTGAAATTAAACAAGGTAGAACGGTATAACTGTATCCATCTTTTTGGTGCTCTCATCCTCCTTTTCACTTGCTTGTTTCTATCATTAAAAAGAGATTCAGAAATGCACTTACTTATTAGTCAACTTTCTTTTTTACCAAACACTTCAAGGCCCCCAGTAAGCAACTGTCTGACTTTAGCTCTGCAGTCAGTCATTGGCTGGTCTGAGCGGCCTGCTTCTTTTTGCCTTGGGGCTTTTCCTGAGCAGGAGAAAGCCTGGAGGCAGGAACCTGCACATCAGCACTTCTTCGTCCATCATGACTCTTTCATGGGGAGCCCGTCTCCTGAGCTTCTCTCCAGCCCAGTGAGATGACTACTATAATGAGTCCACCAGATGAAAGCCCAGCAGGACAAAACAACATTCAGATACATCTCCACTAACACTGCCACACACACCCACCGGGGTTAGCACCAATCAGGGAGTTGTTGTGTGAATGGTATTATTTAGGTAAACAAAGGAATCAGATGCAGACTGAAAAAAAGGAAACCAGATCAAGCACCTTTGTTTTGGCGTTGCTCCAAAAGGGAGTTCTGGGGTGGGTGATTATGAATAGATCATGCTGACGACAAACAACAGCAAACAATCCGGTTTATTACAAGCATGTGTAAACATATCACATAGCAAACTGTCCTTCACTCACATAAAAACAGACCCCTGTCCTCACACTCACACACATATACACACAGTGTGTGGTTGGGTTTAGGAAGGGGCCCAATTTAAACCTGACAGATACTATATAGTACACACTCAAGGAAATGGTAGCACGGATGGTGCTGAGTTTTGCTGAAAGTGACACCGTCCTAACAAAACTATACATGTTTGATAGCCAACAAAGTTCATTCATGTCTTAATGACATACAGCACATAAGCCTTTTTTCCGTGTTAGGAGCCAACAAATCTAACCTTATCGGAATATATATGTAAATTTGTAAGATAAACTTTGTCATGGTTGCGACACACCTACCATATAACACGGTTTGAGGGATGTTAATTACCGTGTAAAATAAGCAATTGGCATCCTGTCCCATATGTCCCACTTTTTCTGTGAGGGAGATGGAAATGAGGTTGGGTAGATTTGATTGTGACATGCTCCTCATCTGCACTCCACAATGTGTGGCTTCTCCAGTAACAGGCTAATATTCAGCACAGCTCACCCCCACCAGAACTAATGAAAGTAGACAAAATGTCTCTGCTGCCATCTTTGTCTAGCATCCGCTCAGGGTGAGCCTCCCTCGTTCCCTCCTTTCCTTTTCACCTCCCCTCTTGAAGGGATGGTGACAGCGGCATAAAATGGTGGCGAGCAAATGTTCCTTCCATGTGGCAGCAGTGGTGGGGGTGACAGGCCAGGCTGAGGCCAGCACTATCAGCAGTGTCTGGCTGTTGCTTTGAACAACCTGGATGGTCGCCATGGAAGATCAGAGTTGATGAGACACCAGCAGCTCCAAACAAAAGCAGCTCCAAACCAAATCAAGAAACAGTCTGGGCAGCCAACCATCCTTAAAAACATATCAGTTCTTTGTTGAAATTGTTTAAATTAAACTTAGTCTTCCAAGGTGGCTTGTTCCTAACTGATTGCACATCACCAAGTTATTCCTTGTAGGCTGTTTAGAGATTAATGTGCAGAATTCCCTTTAGAAATGATGTTTAGAACATGATTAAACCAACATGGTATTTTATTAGAAGTACATTTGAGATATAAAACGTTTAGATTATTATTAAGTTTAAGGATAGAGTATGTAATAAATTGGCATTCATTTGTAATGTTGGGTTATATAAATAAAATAACTTGAAATATAAGAAATTCAATAAAAAAAGATGACTTTAAGAATATCTACGCATAAATTAAACTCCTGAACAAAGCAAACTCGCTTCATCCAGAAATGTGTGGTTTAGTCATTCAGGGGTCTGTTAGTTAACCCTGAGCTCAGAGGAGGATGAAGCAAGGGCATAAATCACAGAGTGAAACAAGGCAGACTCCTCCGATTCATTAATGGAAATGATCTGTCAATATGCTGGAGTCAATTCACACGTGTCAGCTGGGCTCAGCACACAATGGGCCAGCCAACTTATGAACTCCCAGCACCACTCCACCGAGTCCATAAAACAACTGGCATCGCCGCTGGGGAGCACCCTGAGACACCACCCTCTTGCACAGACCACCAGATGACACAGATGGGGCGAAACCAAACAAAGACGAGACTCCCTTTGTACCGAGAGGGACCCCTTTCAAAAGCCATTCATGCAACAAATTGGGGAAATCTGGCCACGCAACACTCTGGGTTTGCTCTTTTATTAGCGTGAGCCTCACGTCACAGTAAGTGAAATCAGATGTATGGCCCTCTGCTACAACGAAAGTTAAAATCAGGCACATTTTTAAGAGACAAAAACTTTTTTTAAAGCCATGTTAACCAACAACAGTTTAGCTGTGTGAACCAGGGACAGCATGCCTTTTAGCACAAAGATAAGCTAATGACAACAACTACCAATAAGGGTGATGCTGATCCAGGCTATCATGTCCTCGACACTAGATTGTTTGGCTAAATATAGAGCTAACTTTCCAACAGGACACAGTTTTATTGTTAAATCATGTTGACAAGCTTCCAAGCAAATGTTAGTTAATTATAGTTTCTATTTTTAGTCATATGTATTGATTTAAGTAGCAGATAGTAAGGATTCACAGAGATGTATTACTTTTTATATCAGTCCCGGGTATTGTAAGGTAGTCGTCCATTTTATGCAGTAGCAGTCTTAAGCTTTAGTGCTTTCAAAAGGCAGTCCATCAGTTAGGGAGGTTTGTTTCCATGTAGGTCATTAAATGTGCACACAGGCTCTCTCTTATTAGGCCCTCTGCATGTTCTTGTTCTCTCTCAGCTGCACACCCTTTGCTGCTGCAGCAATCTGCATAGAGGGACATTTGTCATCATTAGCCTTGCTCTGACAGTTGGCACCCGGCACCTCAGATCTCTAAGACTGGCAATTATGAACCCTTCATCCCTTGTTTAGGCAACACCGCCTAATTTTATCACATGTTTCACCAGCAGTATTTGATTACCAACAGCCCCAAAACTACAATATGCCACCAATTCTTCCATTCTCTTTGTTATGTGCTTCTTACTCCTACTCTAAGATCATATGACACGTGGGAGAGAACTGTTAATCTGAGCTTTGAAATGACTTATAAGACACATGGGCAGCGGAGAGGACTGTAGATGAGCATCATGGGGTCAGTGGGCAGATGATTACAGCGCCCACCTTCAGATGCTAGACATCTCGCAGACATTAAGATTAATCACACTGCTGCTGCTGAATGCTTGCCTTTTACCACAGACAAGATGGGATATAGAGTTTTCCCAACAAATAAAATAATCTCCAAATAAACTACTTAGTTCTTAAGAACAATCTAAACTTCAACCATTTGTAGAAACAGGAAAAGCACTGAGTAAAGAAATAATAAACCAGCCACAAATTCCACCCCGTCTCCATTAAACCCCATGTTTAGCATTGTCATGTACAACTAAATACAACGCTAAACTGCCTGCTAATAAAACCGGTGGAAAACACTGCACCAGCACTTTTACTGCGCTCAACTGCCAACTGCATAACCTGTGCAAGACAAAAAGTGCACTGAACACAATGTTAGCCTGTTTTATCCTTTTGTGAAGAAAACCACACATTTTCTGGATCGTTATTTTGGCAAAGAAAACAGAATTGTATTCATGCTAAATTCATGCAAATACATGCATGTAATTTATCACAAGGCTGACAAGCGTACCATATTGCAGAGGGGAGGGGTGAAGGGCCAAATGAAGCTCAGACAATCAATTAACTTTGATAATTTACACTCTGTTTTATCAAAAATGTCCATCATTCTGGTACGTTAGGTCTTCTGTGTGTGTATATGATATAGATATGGTGCACCGTTAACAATGCCTCTTGAGTAGATCAGTAGTGGGTTTCTTAGAGCCTCTGGCTATGTGGTCCAGCTTCCTGCCTTGCTGCTAATACACAGCAGAGAATAAAACACATGAATGGACACAATCCAAAGGGGGTCCTCAATGAGGCTCCGGGCCCAAAAATGAACTGGCCTCCTACAGAGACACCATATTGCTTGAAATAATAATGTTCCTTTATTAAAAAACCCTAAGACAATTTAATTTGTGACAAATACAATTATAGGAAATCAAAGTGAGTGGCTATCCCATGAGATTAAAGTATATTATTTTCACAGTTTGAGAGCCAGTGTTGATGTCACGTATCTGAAGTGTCACTGCTTTTAATCTGATTTATATAGAAATATGTCATCCGATTAAGTCTACTTTGACTAATCTGCATATTAGCTCGGGAGCTAGCTGCACTCCCTTTGTATGGGACAAGACTTGAGAGTCTCTTTTCCAAAACTAAATGACCCCAGGAATTTAATGAAAAAGCATATGGCAGACCTTTTTTGTTTTCGTGTAATAGGATTATTAAAATTAAGAAAACATCACCCTTAATTATGATACCAGTCACAGGATTGCTGGTCATTAAAGGTCTTGATCTTAAAATCAGTTGAATGCTATACTAATATAAAGTCATTAACTATTTTGTTAATAGTCATGAAGTATTGTAATACAGATCATTGAAACCTAAAGACAGCACCCATACATGTATAACCTTTTGTTTATGAAATAGATTTAAAGCTGGAGCAATAGAGAATAGTGTCAAAATAGTCAATAAACTATCACGTTTCTAGAGAATGGGTTTTTTTATTTCCCCCCTGGAGATCTCTTTAAGAATATTATTATTTTTCAATAAATGCTTGAGGCTACATACTGTTTTGTACATACAATAAAAATCATTTGACTAAGATTATGCTCATTTGTAGATAACACACAATGTATGTCTTAGTTGAATACTTATATGTATATATTATAACTAATGCATGTGTATAATTACTGCATAAAGCCTCAAGGATTAAATATAAAATAAGGCAATACACATTTGATGATTTTAGCTACAATCAGTGGAATATCATTTTAAGTCACTCAAAACACTCGGGGTGTCATCAGAGAGCAATTTCAGCCATCAGACAAGCCCCATTGACCTTATGCCCGTCGATGTTAACAGGACGATCAGTCTTAGAAGAAAGGAAAAAGAAAAAGGGAGAAGAAAAAATGAATAACTGTAGAGGCATGCTTTGGAAACAAAGAGGCCTTGACAACAGGGTCACATGCTCGTGCAAAATTAGAGGAAGTAGAAGTCATTGTATTGATTTACACAATCGTGCATGCATTTTGCTGGGTCAGAAATAGGCCTGTACTGGAATCACAGCCCCATATATCACACTGGAGGGCCTCCAATAGCATAGTGGGATAGTGAATGAAGCAACAAAGCTTGTAATGTTGTCATGGTAAAGATATGGGTAAGAAGCTTTGCTTGTCTAAGACTAGACCTGACAACTGCTGGAGTCTTGGGACTGCAGAGCAGGTTGAGTTACTGTGGGATCTGAGCAGCCACATGCTTTAGATTAAGAGGTGATAATCTCAATGAAAATCCCCCCTTCTATCGCGCATACGAATGGTCAAAGGCCGGAGCACAAACTCAAACGGTGCAACTGGATTCAGAGGTGACTTGGAGCAAGATAGCCTGGAAAGTGAGGCTAGCCTGGTTTCAATAAAAGGCAAGTATACTGCTGGGCCACAGACAGTGGGAGAGAGCGAGAGAAAAGACTATCAAAGCCTCAGAGGGCAGGAGGCTTTTAGCTACCTCTCACATGAGAACCTTTCATAATGTCCTCCATATACTTCAGAAATATGCCAATGAGAATCTATATTTTTGATGGAATTTGATAAGAACTACAAATCCACCTAATCTTATTATTTAATGTTGTATTTGACCTTTATAGAGCTCTACCATGTCCCATAATTAGGATTTTGAGAAGAGAAAGGGACACTATATACATATCTGACATTTCTGTTTGGTATAACGGTGTTAAATTATCACTTGGATTTGCCAAGAAGCCATAGCAGTGTGTCCATGACATGCTGTGACGATAATGGGAGTCACCCATCTATCAGGGTTGTTCCCGCACACACACGACAGCTCCTGCTCAGCCGCATCCATGTAGTGAGTCAGAGCTGACGAGCGCCGCTCTGCCCTCATAATGTCTGGTCGTATGCAGTTCTTAGCAGAGATGAGTGTAAATGCCATTGTGTGTTCCTTATCTGATCCGAGCAGCATTATCTTTTTGAAGTCCTCTTCAAAGCAAGCACTATACCTTGTGAGATGGAGTGCCAGAGAAATGATGAGAGCCAGAGAGGGTTTAGTGTGGATGCAAGATCTCTTAATTGTGGATCAATGTCTGAATCAACCTAAGAGAGCTGTGCCTTAAAGCAACAAACTGGAACATTATGGGACACTGCGTAAAATGGTCAGCCATGTTGCAGTATATTGATATTCATGTTTTTAATCTAGGTTTTCTCCCTTTTATTATGCATTCAAACTATGTTTATCATGGTATTGTTTTTGTGTTGCATTGTTGCTATCTTTTTTGTTGTTGTTATAATATAATTACCCAATAATGTGTTGTGAAATACCAATTTATATTATTAATTTCACCTTAATGTGAAATTGAATGCTGACATTTTACAAAACAAATAAAAAAGAATAGAATAGAATATAATATTATTTTACACTTTCTTCTTTCTTTTGGCAGATGAACACAATAAAACATTGA
This sequence comes from Pseudochaenichthys georgianus, assembly GCF_902827115.2. NCBI lineage: Eukaryota > Metazoa > Chordata > Actinopteri > Perciformes > Channichthyidae > Pseudochaenichthys > Pseudochaenichthys georgianus. Next base: position 16,744,870 of record NC_047515.1, read on the forward strand.
TATGTATACGCATGTAATGGGCTTTCATTTTGAGCAATGTAAGAAAGAAATAATCATCAATAGCACAACTGTTATATATTTATATTCCTAAAATATACAGTAGCGTAAAATAATTAAATTACTGGAAATATTGCGCTAGAATTGTTGCACAACATCAGGATGTTGCCTCGCAGCAAAAGAGCAAAACAATCTGTAAAAAGAGCGCGAGTTGTAAATTGATATATATAAACACTCTATAATTAATGTGTCAAATATAATCACAATTATAAATATAAACAACGCGATATGTTTCAGAAATAAACCTGCTCAACAGACTGTTGAGTTGAACTAACCCTTAAAGATATAATACATAAACTGTATTATATTGAATATATGCATGGATTCAAAAAGCAAACGCCTAAATATGCTAAAACTTTTTTATATTGTTCGTTTCGTTCGCATTAAAAAGTACCTACATTAAAAAGTTATAATATTGTGATGCACCTTAATAAATTAGATCCGAACCACATGGAGAAAAAGAAAATATTTAAATGATACGAAAATGATCAAAGTTTATTATCCCAACAAAATATCACAATTCTACATCCACCTACGGTTTAATATATTATTCAATAGAGCGGACTAAAAAACAGCAGATGTAGTCCAAGAAAAAGCAACGTAACGCAGTGATATGTTGTTTTTTTCTTCTCCCAAAATGCCTAGGTGTACTTCCGCTCCTTGATATACTACTACTAGCCTACCTGTACCTTTTACATGTATATAACAGCCGGGGATGAATTTGTTTTCGATAAACTGGAAAGCGGTGACGCATCGGACAGCGATTGGACATCTTGGTTTCAACTCCTCCCTTATAATAAAGAGTGTGTGTGTCTCCTGTTGTAAAACACAGCAACACCGGACGTCTGCGTCAGGAGGGCACACTCCACTCTGAGCAATTACGCGGACTCCTAACTGGCACAGTGATCAGAAAGAAACCAAAAGGCTTTTTTTTTTTTTAAATGGACTTTTAGCGATCCTGAGGACTTGCTTCGTGCACTTCAATGCAACTCTGAATGTTATGATATCATTATCACGAATGTGCTCCGAGCACAGCTTAAAATAGGTGTCTTATAAATAGGCATTTTATTTCTTTTTAAATAGATTCTTTCTTCTCTTAAATTGGCTCCCGTAATAACCGTCGCGTTGGATCCCTCGGCTTACTGCGAGACTCCGGTGTACAACCCGGATCTCTGCCCAAACATGATAGCCGCCCAGGCAAAGTTGGTGTATCACCTCAACAAATACTACAACGAGAAATGTCAGTCTCGAAAAGCAGCCATCTCCAAGAGCATCCGGGAGGTGTGCAAGGTGGTAACGGATGTCCTGAAGGAGGTCGAGGCGCAGGAGCCCCGCTTCATCAGCTCTCTCAGCGAAATGGATAATCGTTTCGAGGGACTGGAGGTCACTTCACCCACCGAGTTCGAGGTTGTGCTCTATCTGAATCAGATGGGAGTATTCAACTTTGTGGATGACGGGTCACTCCCGGGCTGTGCCGTGCTCAAGCTCAGCGACGGCCGCAAGAGAAGCATGTCTCTCTGGGTTGAATTCATCACAGCCTCCGGTTACCTCTCGGCGCGCAAGATCCGCTCGAGATTTCAGACACTGGTGGCGCAGGCTGTGGATAAATGCAGCTACAGAGATGTTATCAAAATGGTCGCTGACACAAGTGAGGTGAAGTTGCGCATCAGAGACAGATATGTGGTGCAAATCACGCCGGCGTTCAAGTGCACTGGGATCTGGCCACGAAGCGCTGCGCACTGGCCTCTCCCCCACATCCCCTGGCCGGGACCTAACCGAGTGGCAGAAGTCAAGGCGGAAGGTTTCAATCTTTTATCCAAAGAGTGCTACTCCCTGAACGGCAAGCAGAGCTCAGCAGAGAGCGACGCCTGGGTCTTGCAGTTCGCCGAGGCCGAGAACCGGCTGATCCTGGGTGGATGCAGGAAGAAATGCTTGTCAGTCCTCAAAACGTTGCGTGATCGTCACCTCGAACTGCCCGGAACACCCCTGAACAACTACCACATGAAAACTTTGGTTTCCTACGAGTGTGAGAAGCATCCCAGGGAGTCAGACTGGGATGAGAACTGCCTCGGAGACCGCCTGAACGGGATACTATTGCAGCTGATTTCATGTTTGCAGTGCAGAAGGTGCCCGCATTATTTCCTCCCTACTTTAGACCTGTTTCAAGGAAAACCTCACTCTTCTCTAGAGAATGCAGCCAAACAGACTTGGCGACTGGCAAGAGAAATACTGACCAACCCCAAAAGCTTGGAGAAACTCTGAGGTAAAACATATGTTAGTTCACCTCGTCTTAAAACATGTGGTAAAAAGGCCTAACGAGTTCATTAACGGACAGAAACACATTGCCAACCAATTTGCAAAGTCTTATGAAATGTGACTGTCCTCTGTCGTTGAATATTTGTTTGGCATAGCCTCTTTTGATATTTGTAATGACGGTTAAGTTTGCCCTTATCCCCCGTGCACCTTTTGGCGGTGTCAATATTTCAGAGCAAATTAAAATTATTGGCTAAACCAGGAGGCCACACCAACAGTGGTTCTTTTCTCTCCGTGCCACACGGTTGCCTAAATCCGATATTTCCTTAAATAATCAAATTAAGCCCCGTGGGAAACTTGGGAAATAAAATAAAAACACACATCTGTACATTTTATACTGTAAATACCTTCATAGATTGTGATTCCAGTGGTCTGAAATTGTGAATGTTGTTCTGTGACACGTAAATAGGATCCACCTGTTTAAATTTACTTCTGAACTTTTTTTTTATCTGGTAGAAACGTTATTAATTTATACTTGCATCAGTGGTAGTCTGATTCATCTGTTTAAATGGACATTGTCTAATTTTTTAAGTTTACATTTTGATAGGCGTACAACATTTGCTTCATTGAAAACATTCCAGCAATTTACTTGAATTATTATTTAAAGTACTCGAACATGTTTTGGTTGTTGTTTATCTCTACCATGCTTAGGCCTACATGATAAAAAAATGAAAATGATAACATGTATAGTATAAATATATATATTACAGTTTAATTGAAAAAAATGCACTTGAAATACACTGGATTATAACATCTGTGATCTGATTTTTTTATTTCTGTCTTTGATCTAATTTAAAGCGCTAATAAAACGAGCTGTTTTATATTTGTGTCCCATTATGGTTTTCTTAAATGTGTTTTCAACAGTAGTGAAGCAGGCCTAATGCCATGCGATAATAATATAATGAAATCGTTCAGGGTCTCTTGTTCTTGTAGGCTTTATAGGCGTTTTATATGGATGAGCTTGACATCTTTAAAAAATAGGGAAATAGGAATGAATAATTTCCATACACAGCTTTTAAAACAGACCTTCTATCAGTTAATATTTTTCAAAATACAACTTCCGTGCCATATATTCGCTTGTATCGTTTGATTGTTGAACCTGAATGACGAGGCCACAATTATCATTACAATATATATTTAAAAAATGCTTCAATAACAGAGCACATTTAAAACACGAAATAGAAATAAACAAGGAATTTAGAACACAAGTTGCGCACAACACGTCATTAAATGAATACAAAAACAGAACATGGAAACATGGTGCAGCGCACCAGGCGCTTTTCCTTTATAACAATGTTGTATTTAAAATACAGTAAAAGTGGTTATCTTCTTGTTGGCCAGTTAGAATAAAATAAACCCCCACTGGGAAACACGTATATAGCCAAACGACACTTTGAACTTGGGCAGTACACTTGCTTGCAGGTTACTTACCTTAGAGTCAACCCTTTTGAAGGCGGGGTCATCCTCGTCCACCTCGAAGTAGATTTCGGTGGTGGTGATGGACAGAGTCCCCCGGGCCACCAGGACGGGGGCCACAAGCTGGGCCGGGCTGCTCAGGATCACTGGGCCTGCAGAGAGGGGGCAGCCATGCTAAATCAGTTACATGGAACAAATGTTATATTTATGTTAATAAAGCAGGTGGAGGAGAAGTCTGTAGGCTATTATCAGTGCATTTACATTGAATATAGCATAATCACCTGTTTGCATTAAATTGCTGCATTTGGACCATGCAGCTATAAACACTCAATCATTTTTTAAATTTATTATTGTACATGAGGCAAATATTATGCATTATTAAAGTCTTAATTTGTATACGCCCTATTATTCATCGACTTACAAATCAATGGAGCTGAACGCCCTTTTGTCTTTGTTGTGGTCGTATGCGCCGCCTTTAATACGCATATGTGTCTATAGCACTTAAAACATAAACATGTTTTATTATTGGATCCGACCAAATGCATCACCACTATTTCGAGTTAAATAAAATAATGAATTTATTTTCCTCACATGATAATACCATCATAACGTGTTTGCAGTGCCGGTCTGAAATCAAAATGTATCGCTGGCATTCAGGGCTGCTTAAAAATTAGAAGCCAAAAATAAAAATACTGCTTTTTATTTTGCAATAGACTTAAAAAACACACGTAAAACAAACTAAAATACTGTTCTCAAGTCCTAATAATTGTCCAGAATTTAAGATGGCTTTGTGACCCTGCCAGCTGATAGCGATCACATCTTTATTTCAGTTCCCCCTCCTTCTCTTCCTCTGCTTCATCCTCCATGTTCTCAAATCAGTGTCGCTGTGGAGCACCGTTACAGTCATGTGTATGCTCTCACACGCAAGCTTTGGAAACCAAGATATTTATCGATCCCTTAAACTCCAAAGAGCCACTTTAATGTCTCATCAATCTTAATCTGCGTTCATCAGCCAATTATACCCGATAGTGTTACAGGAATACAAGTGGATTTCGGTCTCAACTCCCCCAGCGCCCCTTCATCGCTCCTCAGGCTGCAGGCAGACCGCCCTCTCCGGGTCTCTCTCAGCGCTGCTCGGCTCCATTAACGGTGATCCTATCTGCTGATGCTATCAGACCAGGCGCTACACGTTGCTTACAAGCTCCATATACAAACTTCCACTGACCTATTTTACTCATTTCAAATCTATTAATAAAAGAGAAAATAAAAAACAACAAACAATTGCAAGCCATATTGTAACTATTAATTCTGCCAATTCATATGTCTTTATGTTCACTAGCCCCTTAATTACATCCTATTCACCTTTTACTAAAAATAACACGTTTAGTGCTGATGTATTGTGGCCCTAAAGTGCTATACAGAGAGAGAAAGACTGGCATTAAGCTACAGCATCCATTGATCATGGGGAGGAAGAGGATTAGTCAGTAATCCCCTCAGGGATCTTTCCATAATTAGGCTATATGGCATTAAAATGTTTACAAGAGAATAATGAAATTAAGGGCAAGTTACACAGGATCAGCGGTGTACAGTATAGCTCGAATGTTCTCTGTTTGTTCTTTCTTTTAATGAAAATGTAAATATTTGTCAGATGACAGGACAATTTAATGAAGTGAGGTGTGTTGGGAGTTTGGGAGAACTATTGAGAAGACGGGTAAATTATCATTGCCCACAATCCATCTGCTGGACGGCCTGTTTACTTTTTTATTTTACAAAATGAGAGAAATACAAGTGGAAGTAGGTTCACACCTGAACACTATCATTTACTTATTAACATGCATGTTGAATTATGATAGTTACTCACACATGTGCATGCACAGCTGCAGCCATTACTGAATAGGAGCATCTGAGGCACAGTGGCTTGTTGTGCATTTGAGTCACTGAAGCAGTGGTCATTTTTTCCACTGTTTTCAAAGCAAGCATTTATTTCTCAATATATTAGGTATAGATGTAAAAACCTTGAGAAATGTGAACTGATCTGCAAACTATTCATTTGAGCTGCAGCATACATAATTTAAATTAAAATATTTAATCAAATATTTAAAATATCCAGGGTTGTTAGTATATTTTCTTTTGACGTAATCCTGGTTTTCAAATATTATGAAAGGATATGTATGCTTTTAAATTAAATATGACAACAAACATAGAAGAAACTTGGCATGAAAGCGGATTAAAACATTGTCTTCCTCTTTTTTTTCTAAGATGGTTAAACCCTTTTATTAAAATTGACCTTGTTCAAGGGATCAGTATTACAAATGGACACTATAAAATAGATACATAGAGACCAAATGAGGGCAGAACAAAATGGTTGTGCCACACCACGGGGTAAACTAACATGGTTCCGGTATAAGAAGTGCCATGCAAGGCTCAGATTATTTTCTTTCACATGCTCATTTTAGGGTGAGTTATTTCGGAGGTTGAGTTATTTTGGATCACTCTACTTGAAATATGCATGTAAAATAATTGGATTGAATATGCAGACAGGCTCATTTAATGCCACTGAAAGCATTGACAATTTGACAGCATTTCCAATGTTTGTGGGGGAGCAAATCTAAGATTAGGTTCAGTATCCAAAACTGCCCCGGCCCTAGAGAGCAGGGGCCTCCCCTTTGGCAGCAGCAGCGGCAGGCACTGACCCAAAGGCTGGCAGGAGAGCCCTGTTGTTGACAAGGATCTAGTCCCAGATCTCTCATTAAGGCTGTTCATGCCTGAGATTAGATACAGACAGTGCATCCTGTTAAAAACATTACCCAAATGTTACATTGAGAGGGAGCTCCCCCACTGGTCAAAACATGAACTTAATATATTTTTTGATTCAAGCATTTACTCCTCAATATCAATGTCCACACTCAAAATTGGTTCCTTATTGGATTCAAGCTTACACATTATAAATGTATCATAAATATTCAATATCACATTTTCTCTTTTGTACAAGGTCATTAATGGTTCTCTGGAGAGAATACATTGTGCGGGTGTTTTGGCCCCTGCCTTGCTCTTTTGGACAGTGCAGGGTTCATCACAGACATGCTGGCCCTGGGACAAAGGGGAGGGGTTAGAGATTCTTCAGTCAGATCTTAGAAGGGATTTCAGCAGTGCCCTGGTTCAACCTGAGTCTCATAAGCCACGATAACTAACGTACACAGGGCTACATGTCTGGTGATCTCATTTGGGGCATTCTTTTGTTATACACTTTTTTAAAACTACAATCTGCACTTGGGATAAATAATGTACATACATGCCTCCATATTTTTTCCGTTGACACATGTTTCAGATGCAACCCTGGTTTAAGACATTTTGGTAACATACCAAATGTCACGTGGAGGGATTATGCAATCAACCATATCCATCTGTTAAACACAAATTGCTTTGTAGACTGTGATTATTTTAACTTGTGTAACCTTTTAATAAAATCCATTGGATTGGATTTTTATTGCAGTTCAATTTTCCAATGTTCTTGTTCAGTTCTGTTATTTTTGTGCACAATCCAGCGAAGTATAACATTCTCTGAAATACAAAAATCTCTAACATTAGACCTTATTGAAACATATTTTATACACAACATGTCAACCCTAAGAGCTAAACATTCATATACAGTCTTTGAATGTTTATTTAAATCCACTTAAGTAGCCAATAATTCAGAATAAAATCACATCCAGCTCTCAAAAACAATGGCCCGCACTTACTTTTCACATTTGACTGCTTTATTATCCTTGTCACGGCGATATACTGTTTTTTGGAACACGTAATGGCTGTCAGGGATACATATTAGTTTGTATACTTCTAAAACGCCTGTATCATGCAGGCATTGAACCAGTAACAGGCTGTACAGTACTTATTTAAACCACCAATTGCTTGTATGATGTGTTAAGTAAAGATTTGAACTCTGGGTATATTACCTTTTAAAGTCAGGGTTATTTGGTTAGTTTGATAGTTTGGCTCACACACTGACTGTGATGCTGGTTATATGACAGGATCTTTGGGAGACCAGTGCTTTGGCAATAGGCTGCACTATTGACTGAATTGCATCTGGCAAAGTATTACAACTAAGATAAGATACATTATTAAAAAACTAAACAAATATAAATCACATGGGTAAAATAAATCAAAGATAAATAAAGGCTCTACGTTGTATTGGTCTTTCCTCAGCTGTTGAGGGCCAATTCATATCCTAATAATTGTTTACTGTACAGAGAATGAGGGTTAGTTTGACTGCAAGATAATAAAGTTGTCTGTTCTCCCTTAAAAGTCCCATGTCATGCTTTTCTGGTTATTACACGTCCCCTTGTGTGTTATGTAGCTTTTCCTGCATGTAAGCAGTCTGCAAAGTCACAAACCTTCAAAGTACACCCTGTAGTGAGTACAACTCTAACACAGAAAATACCTGTCTGTGCTGCCCCAGAACGCCTCGTTGGAGATTTATCTTTTTCTTCCTGGGTACAGTGACGTATTTGGGTATAGTGATGTAACGTAACGACTGCAGAGCCGTTACGTTAAAGACTTCCTCACATACACACACTCAATCTTTTCTCAGCTGCAGCGTCGCCTGAGACGGCGGGACGCGGCGAGGCTGTGAGTCTGTGTGTGAACACACACACAAACTCCCAGCCAGGCTGCGGGTGTGTGTGTGCTCCGGCTGGTTTCGGGCTGGGTTTTGCTGTGTCTCGCTGTCTCGCAGACGGCCACTCGGCTCACAGGGAGGGGGGGCAGGAGCTCCAACAAGCCGTTTCGGACAGAGTGAATACACATACTATACAGAGATGCTGTTTGAGAAACCAATGTGAGTTTGGAAAATTGCACAATATACATTTATTTTAGTAGACCTCAACAATGGAATGATGGTCAGTAGTAATGGCCATGACATGGGACCTTTAACATCCACATGCTCACATCCACACTAACAATACAAAACATTTGGCGTTTTCTTGGCAATGTGTGTTGAAGTACAGTTCAAATATAACCATATTTATTATTTTAATTGATGATTGATGACATTTCAAATGTTTCACCCAATTGTAATAGGAATATATTTAGTGGAAAAATAATTTTTTATAGAGTTGTATTAAGAAAATAATTTCTAACTTTCAAAAAGTTTGATGATTAATTATGTTACAAATATTTTAGCAGAGATTATGAGTGTGCTATTTTGATACAGAGTAAGGAAATGTAGCATCTGATCTTAAGATATTTCTACAAAAGATGTTCACTTATAGCTTTACATTATGTTTAATTAGCCTCTTCAAGAAATTGTGTGACAAAGTCTTGCTATCTTGCCTCTTAGCTCTCATTACTCACATAACATACACTTTTACTATAGCCTTTTCAAGTGCAGTGGCCCCTATAGTGCCATAGGACATTCGTCTGTCCTGTATTTAATAGTGCTCTAGTAAGTAACTTGAACCAAACACAATGATTTAAGTGAATCTTTAAGTGACAAAAAAGTGTTCATGAATGTCTTGACCTTGCCTTTAGGAGTACAATATGAGTTCAAGTGACAGGTTAAATATGGCCACTGTTGAATACATTTTAGCAAGCAGTAAAGTAATTAATCATGGATTTTTGATTTCCTCAATAAGATGTTTAGGATGAGATATATCTGGAATATTCATCTTTCCAGTATTAATCTAACTTTAATAGGCTTGCGTCTGGAGATAACATTTAAGGAAGGCACTGTGCTGAGATCCAAACAAAATATAGCAGTTAAACCAGAGCAAAGCTGTCCAGTTAAAAACACATAGTCATAGTCTTTCACTCAAGAACTAAACTAATGTTGAACTGCAAAATGCAATCTGTAATTTCAAACACATTACATAGATATATTTTGAATACTTAATATTAGCCAAATATCACAAAGTTTCCCCCTTTGGTTGCACTGTTGCTAATGCAATACCATGAACAGTTAAAGCCACATTGATCCGAAACACTTGATGCTCAGACATTAAACATGTGCACTGTAACTACACAGTGATTAGGAATAAGACAGATGGAAGATAAGGGCAGATTCTCCAACAGAGGCGATGTGTTCTCGGGTTAATGGAGGTGCTGCTGTGCTGACTTACCGCCCATGTTGTCCATCTCCTTCTCCTGCAGCAGGCTGACGGCATCTTCATCTCCCTCCAGCATCAGCTCCGTCTCGGGGTTCTGGCTGGCCACGGTTTGAATGCGGAAGACTTTCTTAGACTTGACCACCTCGTCCTCCTCCGTGCCTGACGAAATAAATGTTGAGAAGAGTAGTATTTCACTCTGACCCATAGCTCAGATTGTCCACTAACTATCACAGTCTCCATTGATACACTGTTGTTTAGCAATACTGTAATATCTCGTAAGTATCAAATGGTTTGGCAAGCAAAAGTAAAGAAACGTTTTGAAAGTAATGCAGGGAAATTCAATTTGCAATGACACTGACATACATAAAATCATATAACACTTTTAGTAAGAGACTAATGTAACAGCATACTGATTTTAGATTACATTTGAACGAACAAGAACTCATTTTAGCCATGCAATAACCTCAAAATAACCGTACAATGTTGTATCATAATAAGGTTTAAGCACATCCTCAAGTTAAAACAAAAAATATCCTCTTTTTAAAAAGCTATGAAAATGTATCATCCAGTAAAATGAATACAAATAAATTATCATAGAGAAAATCTCTGCTTGAAACAGATAAGATATGCAGGCTGAACCTGATCTGAGGTGCTCTCTAATGTACTTGCCATAGCTTATAAAAGAATGTCAGGGTACACACGTTTGTTCACTGAATAAAATGTACTTTGCATGGTTGAACATCAGAGGTGTTTCAGCTTTTATTTTTAGACAAGGTCAAATATGAAACACTATCTGTATCTTGAAAGACCAACAGCTGAGTGGGGGATACATCTCAAGCTCGTAGTCGATTAGAGATATCATTTGCTGCTTTTGGAGACTTGACAAGAGTGAGACTGAACAGACAGGACAATTAGGAAGCTGCTTACACCAGGACAGCATCATATGGCTATAGTGGAGCACACTCATTGAAAAAGATGTGTTCGTACATCCTGCAAAACAAAGAGGCCTCACAATACATTTATCAGTTTAAATCAGCCCATCTCCAACATGTGCCTGCCACACGGCTGCTCGGAACGTTTATGTGAATTTGTTTTTCTGAAGACCAATGTAGGACATAACCAGAGGAGAAGCTTGCGTGTAAGAAAGAAGGGAACACATATCATGAAATGGGAGGTGGCTGACACCCGCCTGACATGTTTCCTTTCAGCACAGTTCTTAATTCCTCTCTCTCTCCCCTGAGGAACATGTACCTTGTCTTGAAGAGGTCACATTTGACTGTTGTCAACACTGCTACTGAGAAAAAAAGTCTGCTTCCTGCTCTGTCTCATATCTGGAGTGCTTTCATCAGACGGAGGGAAGAAGTCTGTGCGTTTCGGAAATGAATCCTGTGCAATGTTAGAGGAAAAAGCCAGCCAGCGGTCAGAGATCAAAGCGGCATAAATGAAACTTAAAACTGTAATTCTGTAAACCATCATTACGCTCCAAGAACATGAGAGAAAGTGCAGCTCACAGGCTGATGTTCTGATTAGCAAGTCTGTACAGTAGAACAAATAAACCATGCTGATTTCTACACGCCAATGACCAACATCAACTGTTGTGGGGGGGTAAAGTATGGAGGGATGGGGGCTTTACCCACAATGCAGTTTTTTCCAACATACAAAGTAATGTGGTTATACATAAATAACAAGAAATGAGAAGCTATGGCATGAGGGAGAAAATGTGCCGACATGAAAAGTGATCTTCTCGTGAGTGATAGCCCCTGGACACTCTTGTATTAAAAGTGCACCATTTGTCACGATTAAAGGACTTGCTGTGCCATTGTGTCGTGGCAGACTCATTACACCCCTTTGCACGTGCTCACCCTTGACCACTAATGGCAAAACAAAGAGAATGACCCTTTCAAATATCTGAAATATTACTCATATGTATGACCTTGAGTCCAAAAAATAGAGACAAGTGCAGTCTGAGGTAGATACTATGTACATATCCAATCATTGCCTGCTGCAGGATTTCAACTGAGGCTGGAACTCTTCTACATGTATATAAGAAAGGAAAATAATGTTGCCTAGAATGTGTCAACTAACACCTTTGTAATTGACCGTACTAAGGAAGCACTCTATCAGAAGCCACTGCAGTTGGCTTCTTGACATCTCACAGCCGTTTCACTTCATGTATACTCTCCAGGCCTTGAAGAACAGTGCCAGAAGAAGCCACTGATCACCACTCTCATGGGTCCTCTTGTTCAATCACTGAGCTACAACTGCCTCAAAGTGCACTAATTACACTCAGTAAAGTGCATTTCAGAGCTTTCATGACCCCAATGGAGGCTGATGAAGACCTGCCAGCTGCGGCCAATGGAGGACGCCCCGAGCACTCATGGGGTTCAACAAGGATCCATAGTCCTCATGAGTTTCTTGTAGGGTGTCTCCCAACTATTTTTCGCACGCTAAAAATGTCTACCTTAAACCAATGAATCTTGATCAAAGTAAAAAATAAATAATTCCACAGTTACATTTCATGCTGGAGTCAGGACAATCCTAATAAAGTGTTCACAGTTACTGTTACTGTTTCAGTTGATTTATAGGCATTTGACAAACTACAACTTAGAACTAAACTGTATTATTTAGACACTGATTTATAATGCAACTTATTCTTCAAAAACATAACAAATAGGGGGATGCAACAGTTTTTTTATAAATGCAATCAAATGTTTAATGCTTTTTACATCTTTAATCTGATGTGATTCCTGTTGGAACAGGAACTGGTCCCAGAAAATGTGTGACCAAGGGGAGATAACATCGTTTTCCAGATAATTCAAGAGTATTATTCATTGTGTCTTTACTGTTATAAATAGAAATACATAATTTATACATCCCAGAGCGATGGAATCGAGTAAATGTGTCCTTCTCCGAACAAGCTAAATTGATTTAAATACGCTATTATCTTAGGCACAGATTTGCAATAAAAAAAAATATATTTTGCCTTTTGCAGTTAATCTATTCAGCATGGAAAAGATAAGAGTTGAAGGGCCTATAAAATACGGTTGACTATAATACCATTGCCAAGGGTCCATGTTTCTCCATGTACTGCAACGCTGGACAGTTTTGCGGTCTACAGTTTCGTCAAGTCTCCTATGTATTATACACCCTGCCTCAACCACGTCACTGCCACTCCTCAAAGAGAATCCACACAATGTTCCACTTAAGTGCAACTAAAGTGTATGGGTTTTTCTCTCCTGTAGTAAAAAGCTGATTGCACAAATACTTTGGGTAATTCAATATACACAACTTAAATAAAACACAACATACTTATTTGTTGCTCACTTTGAGAGGTTGGATAAGCAAAGCAAGATCTGGATAATGCTGGAAAGCTAAAATGCGTGCCTCTTGTAGAAAGCACCGAATGTTTGTCTATTGATGTGACAGGCAACATTTTGGACACAGCTTAAGACACACAGCTATCTCAACCTTTTTCTAAACAATGACTTGAGAAGAGAGCTCAAACTATGGGGCTTTCACAGGAATGATTCTGCTTTATGTCTCTTTCTGTCAGATCTCTATAGATAACACGCATTAGTGTAACCCTCGCTTCCAAAGCTTATTTACTACACTACTGTATCTTATAATGTACATCAGTTTTGTGCAGTGACTGCAGTCATACATATAATGTGAGCTCTATAGTATGTTTTAAATATATCTCTTCCGTTTCCCAGACTCTATCTGTTTCAGATCCTGCCCTCCTACGCTCCCTCTCAACGGCTCCACATTCCACATGGAGAGAAAAAGTCCAGTCCTTGGGATTGCATTACCGTTAGAGCGATGCAATTCTGCCCTCTGTCTTTCCCTTTTTATTTACTCAGCACTGAAAGATGAAATGAGGGGGAAAAAATGACAACTTCATACTTCCTGTGATGCAAGCCATCCGTTTTGCAGAGTATGTGTTTTGAGACTGTAAAAGTAAACATTATAACTTTGATGTAGGGGAGTTTATACAGTACAGACGCTTCCACTTGGGATGATCTTAATTCAATATCCTGAGATGTGAAGTGCGTGTCTTCTGTGCTGCCAGAGGTTACGAACAGCCTCATCTTCTCTCCATCAAAACCTAAACAGCAGTGTTTAATTGTCCACATATCTGGACCAGAATGTCACTCAGCAAATCCATTTCTGAGCATATCATATGTACAAATCCTGAATGGTTATGAGCAGGACCTGTGAAGTGATGCTGCTTGCTATTTGTTGTCGTTGTAAAAGTTATTTATTTTTGTAGAAAAAAATTATTTGCTTAAAACAATGAATCAAATATCACGGATTCCGATGACCTAAACTTTGATTTTCATGAAGAATGTACGTTAGAGCGTTTTTTTTTACATCTTGAACGTTTTTCTTATTTTGCTTCTCTTTGTTATAATTATTATTGTTTGTTTTGTTTCTAAAATGTTGAATAAATTGACTAGTACAACTTTTTTTTTTACTCAGAGGCTGCATTCATATGCCCGGCTTTGCATGTTGGAAAATGTGCTGATTACATTTGTCACAGTTTAATATCTTTGATTATAAAGCTGGAGAAGGTTACAATCACATTCAGAGAGCAGTGCCTCTAAAGAGCCATAAAGATCTCTGCCCGGGGCAATCAGCTCTGAGAGAAGCCGCTCACCTGAAATGAGACAGCAAGGACACCCGGAGGTAAAACACCCCGTTAAACACTAGGATCAATATTAACGTGACTTCCATTTCATGCTTGCCCAATTCCAATCACCTAACAATATACTCTGACGCTGGGCCGTGGATGGCTGTAACAGGCCAGGTTATTACAGGCAGAGGGCAGAGACAGAATGGGCTAGCTAAGCTGTCAATGCTTCTAATAGACAACGAGGCAGAGTTTAACCTCACATCACACACCTTCATGCATGCACACACTCACACGCACACACAGACACACACATTGCACAAAAGTTTTTTGCACTTCAATTTTAAAAATGTTCCCAAAGAATTACAATAAAAATGTTAAATCAAGATGTTTCTTGTATATGATAATTATATCAAATGCATTTGTTTCCATTAGGAAGTGAGTGTGGTGGAAATTCCACACTTAATCACCTTCTGGTAAGAAATGAACAAATATACAAGTTTAAACCAAAGTTGTGTTATTTAATAAAGAGTAAAGTTACAGTAACATACTGTATATATAATTAAATGAGACTTGTGATACATTTTTTACTATAGTGCGAACAATCCATTTTCACATTATTTTCCTTGGAAATTCACATAACAATGAATCGCTACAAATATTGAATGATGTAATGTCTAACTGAAAACGTAGAAGATTGTGAGTCAGAAACGACAAAGGACAATCACTCAATTAAATGTTTCTTTGAGAAAGAAAAAACGTTCCTGCTTGCTTCCATCCTACCCTCGTGAGCTTGTCGGACTGACGCTCACTGCGAAAACAACAGTGTAATCTACCCTCTTCAAACTCAAGATAGTAGCTGGGCGTATACTGTCACATCCTGCTGTCAAATCAGAAACTGAATTCAATTTGGACAACTGACTGGTTTTCCAAAGTTTCTCCTTTTTTAAAGCTTTAATAATTACTCTCAAGGGTCAACTCAAACAACCTCTTGGTGTTTGTAGTTTGGTGCCTATGCAGCCAGTAAAAAGTTCAATAGTGTTCCTGTGAAATCTAGAACAAAGTCTCGATGTTATGTCTAATGGATGTCTAACCTCTAAGCCTTTGCACCAGGATTATTTCTAAAGTCAGGTCCTATCTTTAAAACCATGCTAATTAAAAAAGAAATGTTCTTCTTCTTTTTTCAAAGTAGCAAAGCCTGTCATAGTACATTTTAAACAAAAACTGCCAACTGTCACTGCCACAAAATCTACTGAAGTTCTAAAAAAGAACAAAAGATCCTTCTACAGACTATTATCTCATAACAAAATCTGGCCTCCGCCGTGCAACCACATCAAAGCCTGCTGCGAAAATCCTGAAAGTGCAGCTCACCTCTCATAGAGAGCAAGAAGGCCTTCCGACCGCAGGCGATCCCTTTCACTTGACACGTTTATACATTATTTGCCTCATTAAAACCACCGCCTGCCAGCAGGACTTCAACAAGTCTTCAGTCAACTACTCTGAGGCATTAGTGTTAAACAACAGAAACAAACCTGATAGCTAAGAGGCATACCAAATAGTTTTGATGGAATCGAATCATATGCATGTGTGTCACTGTCTTTAGTCAATCCGTCACACATAAGGACATGATACAAACATACACATTTGAGCTAAGGCAGAGTAGATACAGAGTAATGGGAGATGCTAACTGACAAAGCAAATGGAACAATGGAAACTGCTGAAATGGATATTTTTCTGCCTTAAAGGTCCCATGTCATGGCCATTTCTACTGATCATAATTCCATTGTTGAGGTCTACTAGAATAGATTTATATTATTCAACTTTCCAAATTCACATTGGTTTCTCATACAGCATCTCTGTATAGTATGTGTATTCACTCTCTGTCCTAAACGGCTTGTTGGAGCTCCTCCCCCCCCTCCCTGTGAGCCCACTGTGCTTTGATTGGTCAGCTCGCCCACTCTGTTCTGATGAGTCCACCACTGTTACAGCGGAACATCAGTGATTATGTGTTACAATGGCGTTAGCAACCAGAAAATGACACCAGTAAGGACAAACAGATGAGAATGCTGCGTGGGGTCTGGGTGCCGTGTTGGCGGGACGTTGCGAGGCTCGCTGCTGCGAGGAGCGGACAGTGTGAGCTGGATTACTGGTTGCTGCGTGGGCTCAGCGAGACAGCGTGACACAGCGAAACCCAGCCCGAGCACACACACACACACACACACACACACACACACACACACACACACACACACACACACACACACACACAACACACACACACACACACACACACACACACACACACACACACACACACACACACACACACACACACACACACACACACACACCCGCAGCCTGCACACAGACTCACAGCCTCGCCGCGTCCCGCCTTCTCAGCCTGAGAAATCCCCGGAGTTGCAGCTGAGAAAAGAGTGTGTGTGTGTGTGTGTGTGTGTGTGTGTGTGTGTGTGTGTGTGTGTGTGTGTGTGTGTGTGTGTGTGTGTGTGAGAGGAAGTCTTAACATAACGGCCCTGACGACGTAACGTAACGGCTCCGCACCGCGGATTGGTCCATTTGAACCAAGGGGTCCATTTGGGTCGTCGTAACGTCACTTAGTACCAGGAAGAAAAAGAGAAATCTCCAACGAGGCGTTCTGGGGCAGCACAGACAGGTCTTTTCTGTGTTAGAGTTGTACTCGCTACAGGGTGTACTTTGAGGGTTTGTGACTCTGCAGACCGTTTACATGCAGAAAAAGCTTCATAACACAAGGGGACGGGTAATAACCGGAAAAGCATGACATGGGACCTTTAAGTATATTTAGTTTAGGGGTCTGCGAGGGTTCGATCTCAGCCCCTGCAGTCGACATGTTGATGTATCCTCGGGCGAAATACTCAACCATCCTCCCGACTTGGCCGTGAATGTGTGTAAATGTTACTTTTCCAAGCAGATGGCACCTTATACGGCAGAACTCTGCCTCTGCACAAATGGCAGTAAATGGGTGAATGCTGACCTCAGTGACCTGTATGCCATTTAATATTATCCCCCTCTTTAATTCAAGCACAAGCAACATTTCATCCAAATAATCCACATAAAAGAAGGAGTTTCTCTACAGGTTATTGTGGTTAGCCTTTGTTGCATCACCAACATACAGTAACTTTATATGGAAATGTTTCCAAAGCATAGCCTAATAAACTACTCTTTTGTCATTGCACTATTCAGTCAACTTAACTCAGAAGTTCCAAGAGAAATAGAGTCTTTGCAGAGGATTTGTTTTAATTAAACATAATGTATCATCGGGTCGGTTAAAAACATAATACCACTGCTATAAAATGTAATTCAAAACATTAATAAATAAATAAACAGCTAAACATTAGCAAATGTCAAAAACGGATTATATAAATGGCCATGGGGTATAAGCTAAAGCCAGACTTAAGTCTACCATTATGAATTATTTGTTGTGAAGATTGTTTGCAGCATACTGAAAATATAGACCCATAGCTGCACATTTTGCTGTAAAAGTGTGTGAACATTTGCAGTTTTACAGGTTTGATGGTGTCTACACTTCGGCAATGTTAATGCAATGCAATTTCTTTGCAGATGATATTTTAAGCCTTTTATATTTAGAAGCGGTGCAAATGTGCTAATGTTGTGACATTAGTTTCCTTGAGACCTCCCCACAGCAGTATCAACAAATCTCCATAACCCCCGAAAATGTGTTTAAGGCTACAAATAATGACACAACCCGAAATCTAAAGCAGACGGTGCAATTATGACATGTGTGTCTCATATATGGACCACCTGCAGCAAAGGCAGCAGCTGGCATGCGTTTCTCTGCAGCGCTGCCGTGATCTTCACACAGAAGTCATGGCAGGCAGAGCTCAAAGCAGCAAGAGGACATCCTGAACCCAACCAACAATCCACTGCAGTAGCTCCAAACTGAGCAGATCATTATGCATCCTTAAGTCTACAGTAATAGGATATTGCTATCCTACCCATAATGCATTGCCTGTTTTCCATTTTCTATAAAAGTAAAGAAGGCGCTTACTCCATTAATTCAGAATCAATACAATCCTCCTTGTGCAGTGAACACATTTGCTCTGCTATTCAATTACCGATTGGAGAGAAGGGTGTTTTATAGTGCTAAGCAGCTTTCCTTTAAAAGTCGGTGTTGCATGACATAAGGCAAAATTGACACAAGGTGGTGGGCAACACGAGAAGACTGCTTGGGTCAATAAAAGAAAAAGTATCAGGAAAAGTGAAAAGAAAAGGTTTCAGGCAAATAAAAGAAACAAAGCGAGGGATCCAAAGAGTTCTTGAGCATGTGTTGTAATGAAAATAAAAGTATGCAATAAAATGGACGTGTCATGTTCAATTCACTGGACTCATAAATATATCACCTATAAATCATGACACATAGGCAATATGCTAAACTGTATAGACAGGCTCGGGCTAACTTTAGTGTCCTTTTCAATTATGTTTTAGTGGCAACATTGGTATTCTACCTTTAATACAGGGTAATGATGTCCTTGGATGGTCAGCTCCCTTAGTTTGATGGGTTGAAAGAGATCATCTTACCAAAGGAATATTAAACTCACCATACTCCTGCAGTGACTTGCATGTGACATCTAAGTGGGTGGAGCCAAATGGATTTCTGACAAATCTCCGCCTCCGCCGCAGGTCATCTTCCCAGTAGTCGAGACGCCAGAAGTCGTGCAGCTGACTATAAGAGAGACAGAAAGACAGGCAGGTTAGATCGAGCACACACCCCTCAGTGATGGTGTGATTACAGCAGCCACTTCCTTTCAGAGGAAACATCATGAAGGGAAAAATCAGGCCACAGATAGCTGATTTATTAGGCCGCCTAGTGTCATGCTCTGCAGAGGCCTAGTTGTGTTAGCTCTGCTAAAGCCTATAGCATCAGAACAGCAGGGAGCAGCAGCAGCAGCAGCACACATAAATCACTGGCACTCCCATTAACAAATACAGCATCAAATTACAAGTATAAATGGCACAGCTTGCCTCCTTTTTTACAATGTTTTTTAACAAGTCTTGTAAATCAAAGGTAGGAACCTCAGCGCAGACAGCGTGGGGTTTAATGAACGGGGTCTTGGGGCGGTTGAGGCATGAGCCTATAAAACAAGCCCCCTCCCTGCATATGTGAAGCCATGATTAAAATAATGTGCTGAAATATTCATTGAAATGATTCCCAGAGCCCTGGAGCCACCCGCCTGAAAATTGCATTTTTATTCATTATTAATAACATCGAATCAGGGTCGTAAAGAAAAAGAGAAAGAGACGAAAACAGTTCCAGCATGTGGTAACCATCTTTGTAAATGATTATTCCAACATTAGTGAGGACCTGGGATAATTTTATTGCTCGCAGCTAATGCAAACCATTAAGCAGCAGACTAGCGTTAGGTTACTAAGTGCTGCTTGTTTCGACTGTGCACTAGTTGGAGATATTTCAAAGCCCTTATGTTTCCTTTGGAGGGAATTGCAGCCAAAAAGTATTTAATTTACCCTTAACAGTGAGGAGTAATACTTAAAAAATATTGGTGATTAAAATAATTGGTGTCCAGTTGAGCGTACGGTTAGATGTGATTACATCAGCCTGGCATGAGGTTCAATTGACTTCATGTTTAGACATAATGTATGTGAAGAGAAATGGCTACAATATTTAGTGATAGAAGAGAACCCCCACAGTACATACAAAACATGCATTAGTCGAGCACACCTATTTATGCTATTATCTAAAATGCTTTTGCCTCCATATTATAATTTTGTAACAAAAAACAGCCACGCAAAGCTAAACAAACCAAACATTGAATTTGTAACTGTGTAACCAAAGCCAAGTAGAGATTATTCAGTGCGTGCAGGATACAGTAAGATCTTGGCAGGCAGCAGTCTATTGCATTGTATGGATTCTGCACCCTGCCGCAGTATTGAAGCAGTCTAAACAGATTAAAGTGTTACAGGGGATCACATCACAAAATACTGCCTTCTTGCTCCATGCATATAATATCTACAAATGTCAGAAATCAAGAGGCTCAGGAGACTTAGCTGGGCTCCGACAGCAACAAGAGCTCAGTTTCAGTTAAGTATCAATCAAAATTGAGCGTGTGTGTGTGTGCACTCGTTGTATGCATAACATATCACGAGTCGCTGTATGCAGAGCAAGACTCAGCGCCTTGAGCTTGTCCCCTGTCAATCTCCCTCAAAGCTTAACAGAGGAAAAGAGAGACGTCAGTGGGTTGAAAGGAGAAACCCACGTAAATGATATTGTAAATGCAAGATTACACAGTGTGAAAAATGTAAATCCACTGTAGGCAACTGGGCGATTACTGCTGAAGATTATGTCCCCTAATTCTCAGTGCAAATAGACAGCAGATGCCAGTGGGGGATAAATCCGCCACTTTGAAGATTTTCTTATAACAGTATTAACTGCATTTTATTTGGTCAGCTTAAGGACGTTTATTGAAGTACAACTTTGAGCCATTCATTGGTCGCTAACAGATATTAAATGCACAACAAGCCAAACCCTATCCTAGTGATTTATGAGTTTGATGCCAACATGTTGATGTGTCTTCCCCTTTGATCTGTCCTGTGCAGATGGTTTAGGTTTGAATGTGGTATTATGCCATGAGGATAGGACCTATTCTTACTGACTATGTTGTCAGTGCTTGACCGGATTTGGACTGTGCCAAAGTGCTCTGCTGAAAGAACTTCCTCTCAGAGGGGGGTCTGAAACCTGCTCAGGAGGATTGCTCTCCTGATTAAGATCTACAGGAGGGAGCCTTTGATGTGCCATAAAAGGCATTTCTGAAGTGGCACCAAACCACCAAACACTACATTTATATATTAAAAAGCATGGTGGGGATAAGAAAGCAAGAAGGGCAAGTTTTTATTAAAATCAGCGTCATTCGTATAGTGGACCCTTAACCATACGGTAGAATGGTTCTTGGCAAACACATGAACACATTTCAGTCATTTAATAAAATGCAGACGCTAACAATGGAATCTGATCCCTATGTTTATTAAGAACGCAGACAATATATTTCCGTTTAAGGTGATCAAATACAATTCCCCATTACAATAGAAAGCTGGTTGTGTCTATTGTCTGTGTAACAACAACAACACATTCTCCATACAATAGCATTCATTATTAAACAGAGATGGCTTTGGACCACCTTATTTTCACATCAAATGTGTCTGGCTTCATGACAACCATAAAGAATGGCTGTAAGCCGGCCTCCTAGAAACTGCCAGAATTTATTAGCCTCGTCACCCATCAATCACCTAAATGGATTTCAAACCGCATTTTAAAAGCTAATTTTCCAGCACTGATAACCTACAGGAAACAGGAGCACCATTATTTATGAAAGCTTCAGACTTGCTAAGTGCAGTAAGATAAATGTGTAAGAGGACTATCGTCTATTCTCTTCCCTTTCAAATAGGTATTTAAAGCACACCTTTCCTCAAGGAGACAGTGTGGAGGTTTTTGAGTGGCCAGATCTAACACCCCGTCTACAGGGAATGTGTGTTGTTAGTGTTAGTGAAAGGAAAGGGAAATTTGACAGGCGTAATTCAAAATAAGATGGGGAGGAAAATAAAAATAAAAGGATTGATAACAGTTTTATAGAAAACTATAACATCATTCTAGTAGACAGCTGACAAGGGCTCATATTGGATTAGAGGGTGATATATTGTTTGTGCTGCTGTTATAATAGGGCGGCAGAGACCCTATTTAGGTTTCTCATATTTAGTCTGATTTTTGTTTGGAGAACGATATTGGTAGCAGCAGTTGAAGACATAAATAAAATATAAAATGTTTACAGACTTGGATCCTCCCAAAAAATTGGGCAATTCTCTTGTATACATTTCCATAAAAAAAGAAATGATTACCTTTATGTTTAAAACAGAATGGCTAAATAAAACAAGTACAGGGCCGATTTGCAGGCAGATGAGGATCTCAGGGTTAAAGATTTTATTTTTATTCTATTCATGCGCAGAGGAGATTTGTATGAGGCGGTCAAGAGGAAGGACAGGGACAGGCTGATTCAATAAAACACCATTATATTCCTTTTAAAAGCTTCCAATTGGCGACATGAGTAGGGGGTAATTATAATAAATGCCAGTAATCAGTGAACATTCTATTCAAAGGCTCAGTGACTGGTTTCTATCACACACACACGCACGCACGCACGCACGCACGCACACACACACACACACACACACACACACACACACACACACACACACACACACACACACACACACACACACACACACACACACACACACACACACACACACACACACACACACACACACACACACACACACACACACACACACACACACACACACACACACACACACACACACACACACACACACACACACACACACACACACACACACACACACACACACACACACACACTAATTTTTGGTGCAACTCAGAGGACAAGTGGTCTTTTCTTTGCTTTTCAGTTGTCCTAATAGGGCCTGTGAGTTACAGAGGCCATGTGGAATCTGTTTAAATGCAAGCATTGCTGCATATAAAAGGAGATATACACAAATAAAATATAAAATATACATTTGAAATTAAAGTAAAGAAAAAATATACTTGGTAACCTACCCAATATGTACCTCCCAAAACAGAATTAGATAGATTATTCTGGCACCAGATTATTTAGAGAAAATATATAGTTTAATCAAATGACATAATGGAAGAGGTCTTTTGATCGAAGACAATAATAAGATATGCTAATCTGTAATGAAAGGGATTCCTTACACTTACACGAAAAAAACCATAAACCTGCCATCAGACATAGAAAACAATAAATACATTGTGGTTACTGGAAACCATATGGTGATGAGCATTGCTCATTCCAATGTTTTCAAAGCACCCAATAAAGTTAGAAGAAGATACACGGTATGTTTTCTATTAAAAACACATCAAGCATGATCATGTGTGTGTCGAATGCCAAGTGAAGTGACTGTATGGCCAACATCATGATCAGATTACCACAGAGGGCTGCAAATGGTACAAAATACTTTCATCTCTTTAATTTCGCCATTTCTAATCATCACCTCACTCAACACTGTGGTAGACGTGAGGATCCAAGTGCCTTTAGTTATTGGATATGACTTTTCTTTTGTAGATTGAGAGAAGGAGAATAGACACACGGAGGAATGGGTATTGGAGAAAGACGAAAGGGAAACAACACAGCAGAAACAAGATTAACTCCAGGTCATCTGGTGTAATGAAGACAGACGTATGCGACCAGACGAGGGATGAGGAGCCGTACTGTACTGTGCGTGAACCCCCCCTGGATCGCCAGCTTTGCGGATCCCCATCTTTCATCGGAGAAGGGGCACAGTCAGGCGATGCCCAGCTCCATTTCAGCGCCCGATGAAATTGATGATTGTGTGAATGGGCCCCTTTCCAGAGATAATTAGCACAGTGTGCAAGGTTAAGAGTGCCCCACGGGAACAGAGCCTGGTGTAGGTCAAGAACAAATGCAAGTATAGAGAATATCAGATTGCAGGAACAAAGGAGTTAATCATGTTATACAAAATATCTAATTAAATCAAGAATAAAAACATTATCACTTGCAAGCTGAAGCGGGCCTTTATTGAATCCTCTTTAGTGACTGCAAAGTAAAATATGGTTTTCAGAGCAATGGTTCGGAGCAGAAATAGCTATATACAGTAGGCATCTGTGGAAAAGAAAAGGCTGCATGAAATCCATAGCACAATATGCCACTTATATATTGATTTTAGAGTGGTATACTATTATAGGCATAGTATATTCTTAATAATTGTAATAGAATCCATAACAGTGATCGCACATTTTACAAAAGAGGGAAGGTTATGATATGTATTTTGCTTCATTACATGTCAAAAAGTAGTAATATTATAGAGTTATATCTATTTTATTGTCAGACTGATTTTTGTTTATACTACCAGAGACCTTGGCCTTTCTTCCCTGCCCCAGAGGGGCCATCAGACCCCGACCCTCTGAGGCCCTCTAAAGGTGCTCCCCCATTGTGCTGGTGGACTTCTATTAGAATTGATAACCCTTCCAGTCGAGACCAAAACGTCTTCGCGCATCGTGAGTAAAAAGGTTCATTCCATCACAAAGTTATTATCCACAGGCAGATTGTTACCATTCATCAAGTGTGAGAGATGAAACCCACTGTTAGTCAAGGGAAACGGCTGTTTCACTGCCTTGCCACAGATCAATATATGCCACCATTGTCCTTTCTCTCCTCTGCTACAAAAAAGTAATTATACAGAAGAAATGTTGACAATCAATAGACTAGTCAGGTAAGGTTAAGGTCTTCTGCGGGGGCCGGTGGAGGCTCCTCCGTCGGCTGTCACTGATGCAGCTGATGTGAACACGGACGCCCGCATGGGAACAAAGGGAGGTTTGTCTACTTCAGACCCTTTTACATTTCTGTTAGGGTGGCTGTGTCGAGACAATTAGTACCGAGGAGTGCAGGCGCATGAATGTTAGAGAATGACACTAGAGGTAGTGACTATTTAAGTGTCAGTGATATGTAGGTGTGCCTGGGTGTCTGTTAAAGCCTGCATCACATGCAATGATCAATACAAAGACATCGTCTGTGCACAGTATTAAAATGCTTATATTTTTTAAGAAATACAACTAAGAGTTACGCGGCAAATATACCTGTCTGAGATTTTCAGGATTTACATTTTGTATTGTTCTTTGGGTCACATATTTGAGATGTGTGTAAAATAAATAGTGGCTGCATTATTGACTCTTCAGCAATGTAAAATAACTAGAACGAGGGCGACTCTATAGTATTGTCATGGTTAGCTGGTCCTGTGCTGCAAAAGTGGTGGACATTATTCTTCAATGAATTCATCAGCGTCGCCTTGACATCTACTTTCACTTCAGACGAGCCTGAACTTTATAATCCACTGGCAGGGTTCAGAGGTCAACAGCAGAGGGGACCAGAGGGCAGGGAAAATCACTCTCTCCCTG
Source organism: Pseudochaenichthys georgianus (assembly GCF_902827115.2). Classification (NCBI taxonomy): domain Eukaryota; kingdom Metazoa; phylum Chordata; class Actinopteri; order Perciformes; family Channichthyidae; genus Pseudochaenichthys; species Pseudochaenichthys georgianus. The sequence goes on from NC_047515.1 coordinate 16,770,407, forward strand.
GAAAAAACTCTGACATCCAATTTTCAACTTGATTTATCAGCGTAAAGCTAAAATTGATAGTGTGTCATTACTGGGCAGAGAGCTGTCTGGCAGAGATGTATCAAAGCCTCCTCATTTTGATTTAGCGCGCCGGATCAATACAACCCTATACTGTTTCAATTTGAGGGGTATTGATTTTCCTATGCCGACTCTATACAGGGGGACATTCATCATCAGGCAAGCGTAGAGTATGATCTAACAGGGCACCATAGGGGCTGATCTGCTTATTCTTCACTCAGATCTCATGACTGCAGAGCAGCTGTTTTCAGAATATTTCCTTGTCGTGGGTTGTTGTCGTACGTGCTGGAAAACAATTGCTTACACTGTTTGGCACAAAGAGAATAACAGCTCGAATGGAGTGGCCTTCAGAGATGCAGATAATGTGCTCTGTACTTCAGACAATAACGGATTCATCTAATGGCAGGCCAGGCGGTTTTATCAATCTAAGGAGCATCCTTGAAACACAAGCTGGTAAAAAATACAGACATAGCTTATACTAGTTTATGCCCCCTGTGTCTGAGAATGATTTTGTTTATAATATATTCTAGACAAATAATAAATATCTCTTGGCAAGTCTCCAGGCAGAACTTAGGAGTAAAGGCAAAGCAATTTCTGAGCACGAGGGTGAAAACAAACATTAACAACTAAAGTCCCCCTCTCTCCCCTTCTCGCAGACATAACAGACAGCCACCTCAAAATGCTTGGGGGCTTTAAATCTTACAAGAGCAGCATAAATGGGAAAGTTAATGTAGCATTGAATAAGACTAAGCTGCTGAACTGCAACACTGCCTTGAGCTTGTGAGCATATTGCATCATTTTTCTTCACCAGCAGGTTACCATTAAATTTGAATTTTGTTGGAAGCTTTGCGGTATCATTTACAATGCACCCACGCTCAATAACCTTTTGTTTCAATGCAAATGCTATACCTCTGAGAGGGGCTCCATCAATATTTGAACAAGAGCCCAGAATTCAATCCAATAGATTTTTTTAAGGGTACTTCAGTTTTATAAAAGTAAGCTTGAATAGTGTAGCCTTCTCAGTCACAGCCAAAATTCATTTTTACATTTGACAGTATTTATAATACAAAACACAATTTTTGTTAAGGTCCAGCTTCTCTTTAGTTGGAAGAAATTAATAGCATGGCCTCATGAAATGTAATAAAACTGAAACTGACAGTGAAAAATGCCAATATATTTCACGGTGCATAACATTGCATCAATCCAAAATAAATAGCAAACTAAAACAAGAGTAGCTGCTTACGACATCTGTTTTTTTTGGAAGAAAACTCTTTGAACTATACGGCAAGTCAAAGACATAAAATAAAGCAGTAAAAAGTAATTATGCCAGCTAGAATATGTTTTCCTGGCAACGATAAACATGGCTTACAATATGAAACAAACCCAATTTCAGCAAACATGTTTGAACATCTGCATTGTATTTTCAAAAAGTAATAACAAGTCCTGAGCTTCTGTTTCAGAAAATAGGCGAAATTTGTTTTGGCAAATCAACAGTGGTGCATTGTGCGAGAGTGGCAGACTTTAAGTCTTCCAAGCGCCTGGACTCACAGGATAATTTAGTATTTGGATTGCGTGAACATTTGTTTCGAATGTTGTGTCTGACCTGCATTCAGTGAGGGTCATTTTAATACAGAATGAGAAACGTCACGTGTGCATGAAGCAACTGAAGTTCCCCTCTCAGGCTTCATAACAACTGTTTATGCTGTTAACAAAATAGAAATGTTCAAATTCTCAGCACTTAGCTCGGAACAAAAACACATACTGTAGGCTGTAACACCTCTGTTTGTCTAATATAACCAGCTCTTGATCCTGCCCCTCCACTGTATCTGTGGGACCATGTGGAGGCAGGTGAGAGGTGCGAGGCAGAGCAGGAGAGCCCCGCGGTTATTTTAACAGGGCCCATGGGGAAGTCTGCAACTACCACCAGGTGCTTGGCTGTGTTACTGAGAGGGTCAATGAATGCCTGGACAACACTGCAGAAACACCCCAACCCCCTTCTGCTATCCCTGTCTGTAGGAAGACTGGCCAATCAGCTGTCCCCAGGGGATTAAGCCAGTCCACACTGTAATTGCGTTTGCTGACCCGATCACTGACCCTATCGGATCCTGGGAAAATGACATTAACTGGCGGTCCAATCCCTTCACTGCAGAGTTTTGTGAACTGTAACTTTGGTCCTCTATGTTGGACCTACCATGTTCATGTTGGAGACTTAGCGTGGCCCATGTTGGTCCGGAGGTGAACTTGTACTCATGTGAGGGCTTACCTCTGGGCCAGGGTCCCCCAGGCACTGTGCTTGTTCGTGAGGATGTTGACGATTTTCTGCTTTAACTGGTTGGCTGTCACATGGTCTCTGTGTTTAGCAGCGCTGATCAGGTGATCGCACATCTTCTCTTCTTCTTTTCTGTCAGCAGCATATTGGGCGCAGTTGGACTAATTTAAAAAGAGAAAAGAAAGGGGGAAAAAAATGGTGTGAACATTGTATATTTATGGCTTTCTGTACAGTTTCCATTGCTTAAGACTGACTTTGAACTCATAGAATTTGAGAATGTTTTACTTGAATAAAGCCAGAATAATGTATACCCTCTAATGGAGCATTTGTCACACTGAAGAATGTTATGGCTTCATTCAACACACTTGAATGCATTAAGATATTAGTGGATAGCTGAGATATATATTTCTGCTCCCGTGGAGGAGTGTAGTAAATCATGGCGAGCGCTTGAAGGCAGTCCATTCCCTAACTGCGGACAGATGAGGCTCCCTGCTAGGTAGCTGTGGATGGGGCTATTAGAGGAGAAAGGAAAATACTCTAATAGATCCACAAAGAATATAGTCTGTCAAGGGTAACAAATCTACACTGCCATTATATAAAAGGGATATGTTTTGTCCCCTGGAACAAAATGTACCACCAGGACACATTGATATCTGTAGGTTGCAAATATGAAATAAAAACAGCCCAAATAATACTTCATATCCAAGCATCAGAATGATAAAGTGAAAATAATTATTATCTTAAAAATGAATTGGCCACACTAAAATGAGAAATGGTGACATTGTTTTAAATTCAATTTCCAGAAGTCAGTACGAGTGTGCTAAAAGTAATGGTGAGGAGCACATCTGACTGACCTATCTCTGCTGCTAAAACAAGATTGTCTCACTATGCCACCCTGGGGGAACTCTTGCTAATATTCAAAATCTAATTTGCTAACAGAAGCTGGAAGTTAATTGAATTTCCTGTTTCAAATTTGAATTCTGTCAGATATTATACTTCAACATATTCTTCATACGGAAGATAACTCAATCTGTGCTTGTCACCTCGCATCACCACGTGATGCTGTGACAAATATCAAACGTTATTTATCATTTTACGGCATATGACGCCTCGCCCTGACACCAACCTAATTGTAAAAATGTCTTATCTGCGTCCTGAATCTTCAATCTTGGAGAGTGGGTAATAAAGTAACATCAGACCTCGATGAAAAGTGTAGGCTGTCTGGAGTTGGCAGACAGAACGGATGGGGCCAGGTACACTTCCCCCTTCTCCTGACATTGCATATCTAGCCGTCTCTTCCAGTTTATCTAGCAGGTCAAGGATCCTCAAGAACTGTAAATCAAGCCGCAGTTTGAGGATGGCTGCTTTTCCCAGATAAGAAACTCATCACTCCTCACATGTTCAAGCTGCTAACAGAGGTGGTGGAGTGTGTGTGTGTGCATGTGTGTGTGTGTGTGTGTGTGTCTAAAATTGTTTACAACAACCAAACAAACTATTTTATTTTAATACAGCAATATGTGTTTTGATGTTAATCTCTGTGGCATTAATAGGCTTAATGTGCTAATTTGCTGACAGGCTTGCACTGATGTTAATGATATTTAAGGGCCATGTTTTTCTTATCCATTTGAGGAAAATAAAACCTAAATAATTATTACTGCACGAAGATTATTATTCAGACAGCATTTAAATCTTGTTTGCAGGAGTTGTTTGATGTGGGTGCGGTCAGCACAGACTCAGCTGGCTATATACTGAGTTGGTAGGCAAATGTAAAAAAATCCTAAATGAATATTGCCTGTATTTCCCTTTGCTACCAGTAATTAAATAATTGTATCGGTATTGTTAGGGTAAGAAATGAAACCTCAGGAGGACACAGAGGGACACAATTACTGAAAAAATCCAACCCTAGAATATTTTTATACTAAATAGGATTTGTTTAGAGTACATTAGAGGATAGACAAAATATTCAGTTTAGACAGAGCATAATGCAATTGGGAGTTTGAGAACCAGTCACTGTTGATTATTCTCTCTTTTGTACATTCCTCCCCATTTAACTTCAGATGTAAGAAAGCATGGCACAGCTTATACCTCGAAATCTGCGTGTTTGTGGACGTCCTCTGCTCGCTGCCGGTTCAGGATGAACTCGGCCTCGTTGGCAACCCGCACTATGTGGTCCTTCATGGCATGGCACAGCAACCTTTAGAGTTACAGAGAAAGTTAAATGGAGCATTATATTGTATACACATATTAACATTATCTAGGAAATATCATTGGCTAAAATCCTTTGTTGTTGGATGTCCCCCTAGGAGGAAGTAGAGTTAAGGCGAATATAGCTTTTCATGGTGCAACATTCTGCTTGTTGAAAGAGCAGACTAACAAACAGCATCATTTGTCTGTGTTATGTTGCAAGGCTGCAGGTCAGTGACAGATCCCTCTGTAGCATTAGGGAGGGAATGGAGCGTCATTAGAGCATGAAGCCAGTCTGGCACACTACTGATTGACTGAGCATCCTTTCCCACTGACCAGACCATCAACCCAGTGCCCACAATGACGAGGAGACTGGGCGTGAACAACTTCTCAGGAGGCTCTGTGGTCTCCACCCACATTCACATTAAATTCCAGTATCTTTAATAATTGAGAACACCCTGGCTACTGTGTGTAGATTACATGCCATTTTGCACACCATTAGGCTACCTCTGTTTTAATTAAAACAGCCCCTGTTCCTCTCCAGTGCTTGATACAGATTGTAATTTCCCTCCCGTCCCAAGGAGAGGCAGTAATCCCGAGGCTGCATTCATCAGCTGCTATTGCCTCTTTAACTGTTGACAAGCGCTCATTAATAGACAGACGTTCACTGTTCAAAGACAGGAGGCTTTCAACGCCGAGCTTTGTTTTGAAACCGAGAATAGATAAGAAAGAAAGTTGACGATTGATATATTTGGAGACGGGGAAAAAGATATGCACTCTCTTTATCGCACTTTTGTGTTGGTATTTCATACCACAAACAAATACAGGTAATCATACTTGGACTCAATGGGACAGATATAGGTTTTGTTTTTCAGAGGTCACCTAAAATCATTGACCATCCAAGTTAAAACCTCCTGAAAATGTGTTTTGTGGTTATAATATAATAATAATACATTTTATTTCTATAGCGCTTTTCTTGAACCCAAAGACGCTAAATGTTATGTGATGTGAATGAAACACTAGTCATTGGTCAAGTCATGTGCTCCCTGTAGCTTTGGCTTTTTAAACTAGGGCTGTGTGCAGAAAATAATACTGGTGGTTTATGTAATTACTATTTCAACATGGCAACCTGGGGCAGTTCTCTCACACGGATGCTGGGTTCCAGCTACAGTAATGCAAGAGAGGTGAGTGGCAATACAGAGTAAAGCGATCTCTTTAGTAATATCATGGCACACTCAACATGTTTAAAAGTGATTTTTCTTTGAAACAGCTGCTCAATAAATCAAAGGACAGGCACACAGCTACCTGCTGTATGTGCAACAACACATACAACATTGTCTTTGTCAGCCACGCCTTGTAAAGAAAACAGATTAACCAGATCAGCTCCGTCTGGATCTGTCTAGTTAAGCAGAGCAGGTGTGCAGGGACTTGGAGTACCACAGGGAAAGTATGTATCCGTCAGCAGCACCCTGGACAGCACCGTGTGGCCCTACAGACTGAAGCCCTTTGTTCCGGGGCCAGCAGGGGACACAGAGGAGCCGGGCTGGGCTGCAGCAAGAGCCCGGGCACAGAGGAGGCCGAGCCAGATGGGTCAGCAGATGGGAGAGGAGGCTGAGCCACCCCTGATCTGCTCTTTGGGAAACTCTGAGTCTTGCCACACCCCGAGACGAGAGGGAGGGAGGCAGAAAGAGGGACACAGACATCGGGACGTACAGTATAACAGCAGGGACAGAGATCAGAAGAAGGCAGAACATAAGAGAGGGTGACTGCACTCTAGTGTTGATATGTTTACTTCATCCAGTCACCCCAATACAGAGCAGACACCAAGGGGTTTAGAGCTGAAGTAATCTGGAAGCCACCGGGGGAAATGAATATTATAATAAATGCTTGGCTGATATTATGTATAGCAGTGAATGGATACATTACCTTCCTTCGTTGATTAGCTCAATGAAAGCCAGGCCGGCGTTCTTCTGAATGGAGTTCTGCCATTCCTGAAATAAAACAGCAGGCGATGAGTTACTCACAGATGATATTCTGGGCTGTAATTGGTTTGTGAAAAGTTACATGTATATTTACATCCTTATAATATTAGATATTATATATGGGTTTACATTACATGGCATTACATGTGGGTTTAGAGGAAATCATGTCAGTATTGCTATTTTTCAGTACACAACAAAGTAATGAAAAAAACCCCACTCTTAAAGAGCTTCAGTTAAAACAAGTATCAAAATACACCTTTAAATCTATATGCAACAAGATCTTTTATAAATGCACAACAACAATCGCATTCATCCAAATTGCACATCTTAACTGTAATCGAGGTTACGTTTCATAGTTTGTTATTTAAGTAAATAAAGCATTGAGCTAATGTATCCTCTGAGAACAGAATCATGGCTATAAAAAGCTGAAATCCTGCACAGCCGGTGCAACCATCCTTTCTTTCTCTTTGAACAGATCTGTAAACACAGGAGAGATGTAATTGTGGGATGAAACTGTATCCTCTCGCTTAAATACAGCCATTTCCTCTGTCTCTTACAGTGACAGATTACCGAGCAGCCCACTGAGCTTCAGTGTGCGACTGGAAGCGATCCGAGCACAGGGCCAGTGCTTGCTGTCTCAAAACATGCTCTGGAAATGATTAAAAAGCAGTTTGAGAGCACGCCTTTCACTGAGGGAAATCCAGCTCTCCTGTATCCTCACTGAGGTGCAAATGGAAGAGAAAACAGAGAAAGCCCGGTTCAAAAGCGGCGGGAAAACAAGAGGAATTAAGGAAAGTGCTTTTCAGTCCCAGGGGCTTCTAATGTTTTTGCATTTCCCATCTAAAGGAAGGCTGTGCAGTAATACATATTGTCACTCCAACAATAGCAATATATTCAGGTATATTCTAGTTGTAGATGCAACACAGCGATATACATATTGTGTTTTCCATGTGAATGTGTGGACAAGGTAAGCCACATGTGTTGTGTATGGTAACAAAATAACTGACATGGACATCATTATGTATGTGCATGTGTTTTTGTACACAGTTGTCGTGCCTGACACCAGATACCGCTTCACGCAGGAGAACAGTGTGACCCGACGATGCGTTAAGTCAGAGAGATGGTGCTGACAAACTGCTGAGCATCTGGTCTCCAAATGTTCCCCGTGACCCCCTTCCTCTGCTGCAGGATCTGCCTGGAATAAGCTGTTCTTCATTTGGACAGGGATCGTGTACAGTCTTCCGAGGTTCCATTTGCACCGTGCTCACGTGACAAAAATAAATACAGAAATCACGGCAGATGTGACACTTGGGTGTTGCCAGGGAAATGGCAGCAGGTCAGTGTAGGTACGCCGATAGCATGAACTGGTCACATGTGGTATCTTGTCTGAGCTATGCTTGTTGACAGCTGAGATAGCACAAGTTCAGAGGCTCTCTTTTGTCTTGTCTTTTTATTTGAAATGGGGAACAGTGCTCCCAGAGGAGGCTGCCTCTGATTGCAGAGATTCTTCTGCTCTCGATTAGAAGACAATTAGTCAAGACGTGCATCTTTAAAAAAAAGAAACGTGATCCTTGATGTAAATGTAGACCATGACGACAGTGCAGCACCTCTGGCTTTAGGTATGTGGTGTAGGGGCTTAGATATTTTCGAAGTGACTTAAAAAACTGCATTGAGACAATAAACTAAACATATTGTTGACCTATACAGTACATACTGTAGTAAATACCGTTTCCAGCAGGTCAACAAGGTCCAGACTATTTTATTTATTCAAAAGTCATGAAATTAAAGTCTAACATTTTGTACAAGATCAACTTGCTTATCTGATGCTGTTTATTGATTGTGTTATGTGTGCGGGTGGTGAAATAAATGATCTTATATCTTCTTTTTACACACATTGGCGGTGGAGACAAGTGAGGAGACACAGGGAAAGGGACAGGCGGGGAATACATAGGGTGACAGAGATGGTGATGATTAGATTACAATGGTGTCTGTAGTGTGAATTTCACTTTACTTCAACACTTTACTTAGAAATTGTAAACATTAATTTTCAGATGTTTCATGATCATTTTACCCTCTGCTGTATTTCCAGATTATATTTCATTCAGTGCAAAGTTTAACCTGATGATCGGCCTTGCTCGACGGATCACAGAAAACTGACAACTGACGTGATTAACGAAGCTATGGACACTTTTATTTTGCAAACATCTGAAATTGCAAATATTTAAATCAGGTAAATAACTAAGAAGCTAACAATTGCATACCCAAAAATCCATCAGGCATGGCTAACGTTTACATTATTATAGTCATATTTCCAGGCGGCCTGCCAAAGGAAAGTCCAATAGTCACTCAGTTTTTACCTCAGGTGTCGATTCCTCTACTCTATACTTCGAATACAAATGTTCTCACAACCTGCTAACACTGTGTGAGCTACAGGAAAGGCAGATACTGGAAAAATGTTAATGAGAGTGAGGGGAATAAATAGATTGATGTATTTGTATGTAAGCAACAATTTAATTCACTAATAGCTGCTAATAAACGTGTGCATTCTTTGACCCAATATGCGAAACTGGGAAATGTTGGACATTCATGAATAACATGGAGCAATGGTACCAATGGTTACCAACTGGAGCAATAGTTCTTCCATCTTTGCATTAACACTAGATGAGTTTTCTGGCTCTGATAAGACTTTCTCTCCTCCCACTTTCCTCCTGCTGAAACAGAGCAGGGCAATATGTATTTGTGGTGTTTCAATCCAACCTGTCAGTGTGTGGGAGATTTATCTTTTATCTGCTTTGCTCTGGTATACTCTCCACATCTGGAGGCCTTCCATCACTAAATCTCTGTGGCTCCACTCTAGATCCCCCCAGTATGTTTAAGCTGTTACAAGAAACAGAGCTGCTTGACCTTTTCTTTCAGCTGCCCAGGCTGAGGAGAGACACACCGTGTCTGCAGCCGCAGCCAGCCACACTATGATTGCTGTGATAAGTATGCATAAATAAGAAAAGGCAGATCATTAGCACTAATTCATTCATAAAACTGACGGGTAACAAAACAGAGAGGGACTAAAGGTCAGCTAAGTGCCCTCCTTGCTGTCTGAAAACATTAATGTTGAAATATGTGAGGGGTATGTTGAAGTTGTCATTTTATAGTGAAGAGTCAAAGCTCACCATGCACTTTAGATGCACTTTTTGATACGGCAGACATTAATTATGAGCACATTTTAATGTAATTATCAGTCACAACAAACATTGCATTAGCTCATGGTAAAAGAGCTTTGCATATCTCAGCTTTGTTACCTGTAATAAGTAGAAGACACTGACGTTACTCATCATCACAGTGTGATGTTTGGATCACATGAGCTGGCAACACAACTGGATTCAGTACTGATGGTGCAGGGTTAGGATACACAGTAATGGCTGCTCTCTATCTGAAAGGTTGCAGAGGGACACCAAGCACTATGGTCCAGTTTCAAGTCCTCGCTGTCTGATCGATATCTCCGGCTGGGTTTCATCCCTAGAGCCCCTAATAGCAGGAACCTCTGGAGCCGCAGTAATGCTATCTGTGTAAAGGGGGGTGGGGGGGTGGACTCAGACCTTTAACAGCATGCTGACGCTCTCATCTGCAATAAATCCTAGAGCTGGAAAAAGCCACTTCCCACAGATACTCTACAGACAGTGAATAAGGGAGCTCGTCAAAATCCTTCAAAAGAGCAACAATAACTCAATGCTGGCTGCTCCATTTATCTACCTTTTTTTTTGTTGGAGGAAAGCCCCTGAATGATGGCCTCCATATAACAGAGGCTGAGCTCCCTGCTGAAGAAGGCTTTGCACTGCGGATACCACAGAGCGCCTATAGTGGCGATCAACCTCCTCGAGGCTCTGGCCCTGCAGTCTGGATCCACAAAGAGGCACCAAGTAATGGCTTCCTTATGGGCCCCCGACACAAGACTGATGGGCTGACAGAAGGTATGTTAAATATCTCTTGTTCTAACTGCTACATTGAGGCTTTGACCTTCCCTAAAACAAGGGCTTAACAAGAGCTTCAGAGGGTCAGCTCGGAGGTGATCAGTCACTAGCCGCGCTGCATGAGGTGGGACTCAGGCAAAGCTCTGGGGTGTGGTGAGAATCTGTATTCTCAGAGAGATGTTTACGTCTCTATTTGTCTATGTTTAGGTTACTATGAGTTTTAAAATATGCTTAAGGAAGATTTACAAAAGTAAATACACTTATAAGCCAAGCTTGAACAGAAATTAAATAAAGTGTGCTCTGATAAAAGACAGTATCCTAAGCATTTAACAAACCATAGACTTATTTAACAATATACAGTTGTGATTAGACTAAGCCTATTTCTTGTGTGTATATTTTGATGAGATAAAAGTCTTTACATTTTAAGTCCATTCGCAACCTTTAAAGCAGCCCCTTAACAGATCTGTACAGTGTTGTCACAAATGTGAGAGATAAAGACAAAGACAGGCTGGGAAAAAGGATTGAGAAGGAGAAGGAAAAAAACCACCTCACCTGAGAACAAAGCAGCATGACGAGCTCCACCACTGAGGTGCTTGACTTCATACACACCAGACCTGTGGAGACAAAGCAGATGAACCGAATGAGTAACTATAACGATTTTACAGAAGGATTTTAAAACAGAGAATATCTATGATACTGAAATATTACTGAAATAAATATTCTGATTTAAATTTCCATAACATAAAACTCAGAGAAATAAATATTGTTGTTGGCAAAAGGAAAATTACAGGCAGTGGCAAGTTAATTTGTAAGCCCCTTAAATTGAGCTTCAAATATCCCCATTTCAAGATTCCAAAGAAAATAATAATTAGCATGAACAGATGTACACATGCGAGAACCTCCCCCCCTAACCTTCTACCCTCACACATACACACACACACGCTCACAGGAGTGAACACAGACATTCACAGCTTCTTCCCTCATCTCCATTCGGTAGAGGGTGAGCCGCAGAAGCAGACAACTCTCTAATGAAACAAGGGCAGGTGTGAAAATCTCATTTGCAGAAACAATGGCTGCCACTGGTCTCGAATTCTGTACCTCCAGATCCTTCTGTTTCACTTGGCGAGAACCATTAAAGGTGCAGTCATTAGTGAAGGAAAGCATGCAACCCTGTAGGACTCATTATAGGCTGGCAGCAGCAGAACTCCGAGCCACACAGACGCCATTGTTTCAGGGTGTTGATCAGAAGAGAGAAGAAACATATTCTTAATCTAAAATGTCAGTTTATGTATGTGTATGACGGTGCAGGTCAAAGAGAGTCATTTTTCTTTTTTGTTAATTGTTTCAATGTTTGCCTCTTTTGAAAAAGTTATAAACCAAAGATTTATATATTCTTTTTAAAGAAATGATAGTATGCATTATTGGTTGTGATAACAATGACTACATTCTCAGGGAGTGACATTAAATTATTACGCCTTTAAGAGTGGGAAACAGACCCCACACTGAATTAATTAATTGAACTGAACCCTGTTGTATCTGCACTGTGAATAAAATGTTAAAATTAGCTATAAAATGTTTTAAAAAAAAACGTAATTCAATTAAATACACTCTAGACAAATGTGCAGTCCCACCACTAAAATTCAAAAGACTTGAAACTGAAATTGGTTGACAGGCCTTATACAAAGAGAAAATAACAACATATTTAAGCTGATATCAACATTAAACGTATGTAGTTGTGCTTGTGTAAATGCTGTACTATATTACAAAGAATGCTAAATATTCAGAAAATTGGATAGATGGATGTTTTTCTCACCAATTTCACATCCGTCTCTATTCATGAGCAGAGTGTCCGAGGGAGCGTATTGTAAATACTCTGAGAGGATGTGACCCTTCTCTTGTACACAGAGTGCCACTGCTGACCTCTTGTTATAGCAGTGACATGCTGAGCCATAAGTCAGCCGCTCTGACACAGGAGTCAGGTGACCAACTGACCCCGGCCTTGTGCTGGTAGACAAACTAAATGCAATCTATTTAAACACGGGCTGCCAGTCCTTTCCTGTAAACAGGGCAGGGTTAAGGCACGGGTGAATGTGGCATTGTGGGGCAATGTGCCGGCAGGCTGGGCCACTCAGGGGACAGCAAGAAGCAGGCGGCAGGCATCACAACAGCAGCAGTGTTCACACACAGCCTCAGCCACCAACTCCAAGTGTAAAGCTCAGGGTGCACTCAACATAATTGCTGCAGTGACCACGTCTGCAGGGGGGTAGAAGGAATAGGGTGAGGCACAGGGGCACAAGGGGCACAGGGGGGCTTGACCCCGAGCAATCTAAGGAGTGATGGATGACTGGTAATTACTGGTAAATGGAGCGCCTTTGCACTACAGCACAGTATTTCAACTGTGAGCCTGGGAATGGACAGGAAGAAAAGGAGGAAGAGAGGGAACAGCTCAAGCAGTTTGGACAAACACGCTACAGCTGGGACAAGACCCGAGAGGCTCGATGATATAAAGATTTAAAGTCCATGTGGTAAATCTGTGCATTTGTTTTGATAAACCTGCTCTAATTCGTGTCAGGGTGCACTTTGAACAGTCCCAGGCAGGGTAACACACATCTGGTGAGGAGCACTGAGGCCAGAGCTGTCCATCTACGACCTTGTTTGTGGGGTTGCACTCAGCTCTGGTGTGTCAGCTTGGTCAGTCCGCTGACAGACTTTGAGTGAAAGGGCAACAGACATATTCACACTTGTCAAGGCTATGCTACCTGATCTTTTATTCCTTTCCCCTGAGTGTGAGTGAGGAGCCTTGGCCACATGCCCTGGCATACATGGCTATTTACATACATATATATATATATATATACACAGTATCCACACAGTATGTGAAAGGCATATACAAGATGTATGGAGGAAACTGCCTGTTTGCTGAAATGGAAACACTTACAAATACTGAACACAAACAAACTGTAATATTTTGAATGTTTGTAATGGCATTAGTCAAGAACTTTTTTTGATACAGAATACAACAAAAAAAAACTCTGCTGATGAGTAACCATTCCCAAGTAGATTACTTTAAAAGCTTGAAATAAATACCACTTACAAATCCTAATTTAGAAAGACAAATAATCTTCAAATTTCAGATATAACGTATTTCATAATTTTTTTTATATCAAAACTAAATATTATATTTAAGATTGTGTGTAAAAAAATGAATATAAGCAGCAATCAAATACATTTGCAGGGTAGCTTTCCGTTTACATACTGCAAAGCTACCAATAGATTATGCTTAGGAAAGTGGACACGTGTCAGACAACTTCTTTCTGGATCCTGCAGTAATAAAGTCACCAGAATGCATTCTTCCAGCCTGCTGTCATCCTCTGAATTAATATCGGTTAAGCTAACTCTTAGAAGACTTTGGCAGTAAGAAAACTCTGAGATATCATTTCAATTTGTCAAGTCAAGAGACTGGAGGCCACACACACATATTCCACATAGGACACCCACAGACAAATGTCTACAGAAACAGTCTCAAGCACTTGTGCCATGTGTGTGTGTGTGTGTGTGTGTGTGTGTGTGTGTGTGTGTGTGTGTGTGTGTGTGTGTGTGTGTGTGTGTGTGTGTGTGTGTGTGTGTGTGTGTGTGTGTGTGTGTGTGTGTGTGTGTGTGTGTCTTGTATTAAAGCCAAAATAAGCTCTGGGAATAGACTGGCAGAGCGCACACATGCAGGCAGAGTCCCTGAGGTTAGAGAGAGTGCCAACCTGGGAGCCTTCACACAACCACCAGGAAATAAGAGTAGAGTGCAGCAGGAGCATCTCACACTCCTGTACACAATGTGCACAACCAAGCCAGTCAGACCAGCGCAGATATGCAATGTGACCGATGTAACTCTGTTTAAATACAAATCATGAGGATTTCTTTTTTTGATTTATTGTACAGGCTACAGACACAAAACATGGACATTACAATAACAAAATGAGACATTCCTATCTCAGACAAAACAAAAAACAGAAAAAATAAATAAATACAATTTCAAGTTGAAGTTGGTCACTTCAACATTTCATAAACACAAACCCTAACCCTAATCATGAGGATTTAATGGAAAAGATGATAAAGGCTGTTTTATTGTGAATCAGAGTACCAGACATCCATAATTCCAATTTTAGCTTGCAGTACTTTATCCCTTTAACATCAATAAACCTTTACTGCCTTACCTTTAAGACTAATACAAATGTTACAGGGTCCCTGTTAGCCTTACTTAATTTCACTTTCCATGTCATTGGATTTGGTCCGGACTGTGTGGAAAAATCTGCTGGATTCTTTCATGCAATAAATGAAAAAAAGGGTCGATTTACTTCCAATGTAAATACCGGTAAAGGTTTTAGATTTTCCTACAATGGCAAACCGCAGACAAATATCACTTCCCTTGAGTTCATTTTGATATTAAAAAAAAATGGACAAAAAAAAGACAAAAATCCACCAAGCAGCAGGGTAACCTTGAGAAGCTTAAAATATCACTGGCATGAGGCAAAGGCCACCAATTATTCCAACATTCATTTCAACGTGACATCTGCCGTGACTGTGAAACAAGGATGTTTAAAAATACCTCATATGAATGAAAGGGAGAGCAGATATAATCACTCTTGGCAGACTCCTAGCTTGTGTGCAAAATAGTGACTTTCCTGTCAACACCTACCACTGCGTATGCATCCATCAATGAGGCAGCCGGTGTAGTACAAACAGGGCGAGCAGGGTGGTTGGGGCAGTTTGAAGAAAGAAATGTACTAGACAACATCTGTACCTTCAATGAGCAGCTCCTGCCCATGGCTTCCCAGCAGGGTGCGCGACAGGAAGGGCGCAAAGTCCACGAAGATCTCTCTCAGCAGGGGGGCCACCTTCTCCAAGGCCCTCTCCAGCTTTGTAGTTATGCTGTGAAAGAAAACACATCAAGAAAGAAGTCATGAAAGGGAAATGAGACACCTGAATTAGAGTAGAAATGTAAGGGAAGTAGGAGTGTGCCCTTTCATCAAGGGTAAGGCAGAAAAATGCACCCTCAGTGTCAACCAGGTGCACACAGCTAGTACTAGTTAGCATGTAGCCACACTGATAGGGTCTCTGAGTGCAGAGGGTAACTAACACATTTCAGAGGATGCAAACCAAGCTAGGTATCCATGAGATTAAAGCTGCTATCACTGGAGATGAGAGAACATTTGATTGTTCTCAAAGAGGATTTATCAGCCGTTGTTTGCATTCTTTGTTGTGTTATCGTGCCAGGCTTAAACATCGGATATCACAGTTTTTCTGCAGAGGCCAGTTCCTTATCTCCTACACACTCACTACATGCTGCTGCCTGACATTATCCAAGAGCCTCGGAGAAACTGTGAGCTGGAGTCATGCAGCCTTACAACTCACACTGTATACAAGCAGAGATACGACTCAAGCTGCAACATATATCTGCGCTCTTATGTTGCACACACTGATACTAGTCAACATGAGGACAGAAAAGGCTTGTTTTCCCAGCTAAGATAGGCAGAGAGGGAGAAACAAAAGAAGGAGAGGAAGGATTGGTTTAGTATGGGGGTGTAGAGTGTAATCTGCCTTCCTGCACACTGGGAAAACAGAGCATGGGGATGACACACTGGCATTCAAAGCAGGGTGAAGTGGGTCTAGGTGGCTAACAGAAATGTCCTTGCCTAAGACACTGGCCTGCATCTCTGGAGGCTGCTTGTAATCCTGTCAGGGAGCTAAAGGGTTTGAGCTCGGGAGGGGTCTGTCCCTGGCGCAGGGAACACTGGTCCACTTCACAAAAGGCGCTGAAATAGAAAGAACAATTGCAAATGAAACCACAGGCAGAACTTGCTTCATGTTGTTTTGTGATTTAGATGAAGAAATGATTCAATAGATATTATCAAATACATATTTATTATTTTCAGTGGAGCAGGCAGTTTAGCCTAGCTGTTTTTCTGCTCATCTCAGATATGAGGCTCTGCAGCGAGACAGTCCTATCATTGACTTCACAGTTACGCTAAGTGATGTCGGTTACTGCTGCCATGGCAACTGAAAAGAGAAAGAGAGAGAGTCTGGAGAAAGACCTGGGCGCTCAGCCGTCAGGGGGAGAGCAGGACTAAGGGCGCCTGTCACAAACTATTAGAGCAGATGAGTCAAGGTCACGACAAGATATACACACCGAAATACACAAATATACACAAAGAATTAGGCCCCACTTTACTGCCTGAAGACAAAAACACCTCAACTTTTATTTGTCGTCTGTTTTTCACAATGCAGAGACAAAGAAAATACCTACCTATGTCAAAGAAAATGTGTTTGAAAGCTTTTCACCCTCGAATATGTATACGAGTAGATTTTAAAACATTAGGTGCAACATTTTAATAATAATAATAATGTTAGCTACAGTAACAGGAAATAGAAGTAGTGCTGAACAGAGACGGCCCTGCTGTACCTCATGCTTTCTTCTGTGTCTTCAGGCATGGGTGCCACCGTCTGCACGGCCGGGAGATTCTTACTGGTGGCTCCGTTCACAAAACTGGAGGAAGAGGAGGAAGAGGGGGCTGCATCCGTGGCTCCTGCAGTAAAGACCAACAGCAGCATTCCATATTAGTATTACCATTTAATATGTATTATAATTGTTGTATAATAATCTTTACAAATTTAACAGAGGTAACAATCAACTTTTAGGTATCGAAATACATGTAATAATAATAATAATACATGTAAAAAATAAAAGTCGAAAGTAAAATCGAGCTTACATAACACCTAACACTAGGACACAACATTAATCACACATTAAAAGCCAGTCTAAAAAATATTCCTTTGTTGGGGAGGTTGGTGCAGTTTCTGATGTGTTTTGGGAGTGAGTTCCAAAGGGAAGGGGCAGCGATAAGAGTGAGATACTGTACATTATGTAGTATTTTATTGTTATAGTACAGCTTTTTTGTCTAATATTTAAAAAACATTAGAATATGTTGACTGAAGTTACAATTCAGTCTCACCTCCAGAGGCTGTACATGAATGCCATGGCACACAGACAAAAAAAAACGAATGGCAAGTTATAGGAAAACAGCCGCAGTCTGGCTCAATTGTGGACTTTAGCAGTCAGCGCAAATTTCAACCAAGTTAAACAAATGAAAACTTGGTAAGCATGTCACATCGTGCACCCAATCTGTAACTAAATCTAAGTGCACCTCCGCTGGTTGGCCAAAGCAGTGCCAGCAGCAACATATGGAACCATTTTTCATACCAAGACGATGCATCAAATTTGTAAGTTAAAATGTGCTTGGGTATCAAAGCCAAGTCAGGCTATCTGAGTGTAGTAATGTAAAGGTAAACCCTGAGACACAAGTATAAAATCATCATGACTGGTCCTTGTGAGAGGAAAACATCATATCGAGTGAGATCACGGGTCTGGGTGAGGGCCTGTGGCGTCAGCTCAAAGCACATTTTGACTTGGATACATTTCTCACATTCCTGCAGAGGGGCTCAGAGAGAGGAGAGGGAGACTTTTTGTAATGGAGCACATTAAAAAGGTGTTGGAGCTCCTAATGGTTCTTGGTGTTAAGTGGGTCCTTTCAGAGGCCTGGACTACAGGAGCCCTGAGGTGGAACTGGCTAAATGCAGCAGAGCCCAGAGAGAAGCAGCGTGACAGCGGGGGTGGGGGGGGGCCCTGCAGTCAATCAGACAAGAACACACATAACACAGGAGAGCCATTCGTACCAATAATATTCCCTGTTACAATCTACTGCGGTGGATTAAAATGGAGTTGTTGTGGTTTGGCTGTATCAGGAGGAAGGCTTGCGGCAGAAGGAGAGCATTTTGTATTTGCCACAGCAGAGCTGCAGCAGACTGATAGGAAGGTGAAGAGGGCCCTCTGGTGGTTACAACAGGCCCCTGCGGAGGCATACAGACTCACATGATCCAGCAGCTTTGTTTCAATTCTTGGAATGGCATCACAGAAAGAAAGGTCATTATGGTGAACAGTTATAACTGAAATGGCAAAGAGTAGTATCATTTGAAATTAACCACTTTACCAGGGCTGCATTTAGTATCTTAAATATAGGAGTATATTCCAGTACCCTTGTGCGTGACCTACCTGTGGTGTTGATCATGCTTTTGGGGGTCGCAGAGGCAGCAGCAAAGATGTTGGGGGTGCTGCCAGCTGTCAGCCCAGCAGAGGTGCTGCTGCTGCCTCCCCCTGTGTGAACTGCTAGGCTGCCAGGGGAGGTTTTCTTCACAGGCACCACCACACTCCTACAAGAAACACACACACACACACACACACACACACACACACACACACACACACACAAAAAGTACCATTCACACATGCATGATGGGAGATATTTTGATTGTTCTGTAGCAGTGTTAACAGCAAGAGAAACATTTATCTAAAGGGTCAGCAGAGTGTTTAGTCAGCAGGTCGGTTTATGTCCTCTGCTTGCAAGTATCTTCCCTGTCAAAGTGCTGTTGAGAAAGACAGTAAAACCCTACAGGTGCTAACTGCATAATCCACTTGTAATAACGTCATAGAATAATGCATCTGATATGTAGCCTTGCTTGCTATAATGATAAAAAAGACTGCTGAACTGTGGGTTAACTACACTTTTTCTTCAGGACAGTCGCCAGGAACCGGGTGTAAAATAAAATAAGCCAGCTATATAGCAGGTAAGATCAAATATAAATGTTGAGTTGAGCTGAGAAGCCCAATGTGAGTATATTTTGAAACCTTGGTTCCGCAAATACAGCCCAAGAACAGACTATGATAACTAATGATATGTTCTGGTACACTGTATTGTAAATGCCCTCCGACAGTATGTCATGTGTTGTACATGTTATATCTTGCAAAACTTGACTAACTAACTTGCCGTTGAAGAAAAAAAATCTTGTCATAATTCAACTAGATTTCAGTACAGTCAGCATCTGGATGCTTTTTTACTTCATTACTTCAAATAAAAGTTTTTTATTTTTTATTATTCAGAAATAATTTTAATAAACAGATTTTATTTGAAGTAATAAAAGAGAGCAGTTATGATCTTTATCATCTCCTACTGCTCTCAAGCAGAGCCAGCACGAGTGTGCCCAGACGTTAGTCAGGACATAGGGGAAGGTAAACATCCTGACCTGTTACTCCATCTGTCAGCATAACACAATGCAAACACATACACACGGGAGGCTGGAGTAAATAAACCAGTGAGCAGAGGCCAGACAGACAGCTACTACACTTTGCCTTACATCTCGTCCTGCCACTGGTGGCCCTCGGCTTCCCTCTGCTCTGCTTGAAGGAGCCCAAAACATCCCCAACCCTAATGAGAGGCTCTCCAGGAACATCTTGGCAGTTTTTACTGACAGACGTTTGCTAGCTGCCGTCTGTGTTGGAACTGACAGAACTACGGCTCATTGAGCATGAGATTCAAGACCTTTGCTTTTGGCATTTGCTCTGTGAAGACATACAGAGCAGCATCTGGGCATTGATGTGGAGGAAGAGTGTTAGACATGTATGTGGATTATAGCCTACATTCATCTTAACCCTAAATAAAAGACGCTGTTTAAAAAAAACCTGAAACTTTGAAAGTACAGATGCAAGACAAATGGAAAAGTTAGAATGAACCATGAATGGAAAGAAAGAAAAAACATAATATTATTTGAATGATTGTGCCTAATCTAGTTCCATGTATAAACGTACATAATCGTATCAAATTCTCATACAAGAATACATATTCTACACATATGGATCCAAACACTGTATGATGCATAATGCATGTGCGCCTTCAAAAGTATAAAAGACAATAAAGATATTCCTGCAGAGCATATTTGTTTCACCAATCTACTTCCTCTGTATAATAATTAAATATAATCACATTTAAAAAAACAACAATGGAAAACATATTAGTACAACATTTTCTTAAACTATGCCTGTATAACATTTCCAAGCTTACATGGTGCATAGCCACATTGGCGTTGTTGCTGATGAATATTATATGATTAAAATGTCTAACCCGTTGACTTATTGATAGATAATAAAGGGGCTGCAACCTTAAGGCAAGCTATTTCTCAGCTGTACACCCTGTGAGTCTGAGACGTTTGTGATGGAGAGTCATATTACAGAAGTCATCGATTAGGAGCATTCATTCTGGGTTGCAGGGACACTGACAGCTTGTCACACTAACAGAATGGTTGTCACATCAAGCTATGGATGGCATTCCCACGGCATCGTGTTAAAACAGGTTGCAAGTCAATTTGACATAAATAAAATCAAATGTGGCCTAAATACATTTTTTTATATTATGATGTGCTTTTAAAAATGAGTCAGTTAAGTTATGCGATACAAATTGGGAGAATGCTTTTTTGTTTATTTTATATATTATTATTGACATGTTGTTGTCTATAGGTGGGTAACAATGCATTTAACTAAATTACATTTCTATAATACATATCCTTCCAGAACATTTTGATAAATGTCTCCATCTCACTAGTTCCAAATAGTGGATTAAGGAATAACATTTAAATTATTATGGACAGTCTTTTCTAGACTGGGTTGCCTTATTATTCCTAAATATGTAAGATGGGAAACAAAAAAACATATGTGGAAGCTCATCTTGTGCAGCAGAGTAGAGCAGAAGTAAGGAAGATGTGTTACTTATTATTTTATAAGAGAATCTCTCACATCTTATGAAAAAACAACATTTTGTCTGCATATGAGGACTATTTTTTAATCGACACATTTCAGTTTAATTAACTGAGACTGTCCTTGGATTTGTTTGATGCCAAAGGCTCAAAAGTTAAAAGAAAACCATTGCTGAGTAGGTCCCTAGGTACTTGATGTTAATATAAAAGTAAGGGACACATTGTTACTCGTAAAGAAAGAAACATAATGTGGTTTATAAAAAGTAACACCAATAACAATACTGCTAAGCACTTTCCAGACATAACAATCAGTGATGCAAACACAGGTATGGTGAAAAAAGAGAGAACTATTCGAAGCAGAAAAAAAACAGCGTAGTATACCATCTGACAAAGGCCTGTGCTATAATGCTTCAATTAACTGGCTATTCTTTATAATATACTCAGATCAATAGGAGACAGAGATGTTAAGTTATAAATCAAGGGTTTTTATTATTATTTACAGCAGGGGTGGGGAACCTTTTTCCTTTCAATTTTTACAACATCCTCCGAGGGCCGTACAAATTATTGAACTCAACCTCTGCTTAAAAAAACTAAAATCACAGCCCATTCATTTGGGCTTTCTTTCATGCTGTGCAAAGAAAAAGCAACCTCTTAATCCAGATATCTTACCATGACTCGCGCATGCATGCACGTGCACAGTTGTGGCATGACCACCAAAACAGAAATATATGGACACAAGATGTGTGCAAATGTATTTAGTTTCCTATCCATGTGATCATGATTTAAGTGGGGGGCGGGGGGGACCTAACCCTCCTCTAGGGGGGTCCGGGGGCAAGCTCCCCCGGGAAGAGTTTTTTGTTAAATATTGAAGTTAAAAGCATCAACCTGGTGCACTTTGAGAGCAACATTAGGAGATCTATGAATACATCTTTCAACACCCATATGAAACAGAACTGTAAGCAGATTTTTCTTTTTGGATATTTTACAAATCACTCCCCTTTGAAACTATATTCTTGTTTTTTTAAACAACTTTTTTGTTGCTGTCATATAGTATTTCATACCTGTTTTTCATTTAGTCTCTAATATCAAGGTGTGCCTTAACCTCACTGAGCTGAGGTTATTTGAGCCTCTCAAGAGAGCTCTCCACCTGGTTGTAGAAAAGCTCTTTACATTTGTTAGCATAGCTAGCTAACCAGATGCTAATAACAACAGATCGCCAAAGTGCTGTGCTTACAACTAAAGACACAGCCACGCAAACACTGCGGCATGTGTACGGCTCCTTGTGGTATAGGCCTACTGCAATTTTTGAAGAGCTGGAGCGGCTTCCGGTGCTCTCCGTCAGCACTCCTTTCTGACGAGACATATATAACGTGAAGACACGTTACGCTCGTGTTGTGCTCAAGGAACCTGTCCTTGTCCAGGAAAAACAGGCACTCACTTGTTTAATTATTTTGCGATCTAGATGTCTTCTTCTTTTTTGAAGTGAGAAGTGTTTTGGGAGTGAGTTCCAAAGGGAAGGGGCAGCGATAAGAGTGAGATACTGAACATTATGTAGTATTTTATTGTTATAGTACAGCCTTTTTGTCTAATATTTAAAAAACATTAGAATATGTTGACTGAAGTTACAATTCAGTCTCACCTCCAGAGGCTGTCCATGAATGCCATGGCACACAGACAAAAAAAAACGAATGGCAAGTTATAGGAAAACAGCCGCAGTCTGGCTCAATTGTGGACTTTAGCAGTCAGCGCACATTTCAACCAAGTTAAACAAATGAAAACTTGGTAAGCATGTCACATCGTGATACACTTGTGACCTTGTGTAACAGCAGACACACCACTAACACAGCAGACCTCTGTTCACAAGCTATCTGATTGGCCCAGGATTAAACAGCATGCAGTGGCAGTGGTCCTACAAAAACTCCCGACAGGAAGGAGAAGGAAAGCTCGTCCTTATCACGTCTGCAGTTGGCCTTTGGGTTTGCAAGGGTGCCAGATAATATCTTGTCCAATCTCCGGCAGTTACTCTGGGTGACACAGGCCAGGCCTTTGCTCTGTCACGAGCTAGCCTGTTGTCAACCGAAGAAAATACCCAGAAACCCTACCTCAACAAAACATTGCAGTTTGTTATGTTGCAATTAAACCGTATATCCACAATCCATGGAATAAGTAAGCAAAAATAGCTGCACTAACTTGGCTTTGATGTATGTTAGGCTTTTTGGTGTTTATCTTGCAGTTTTATAATACATTAGTATAGCTTTTAGGTTTTAGGTTTTCTATGGACAAAAATACAAAAAGTAGAATATAATACACATTAAGAGACAACAGATATACCAACTAACAAATACAAACAGTAAAACGTGTTTGATATTTCAAAAGAGCCAGAGAAGTTTGAAAGCTATCTGAAATGTGATCATCTCCAGAGATACAGCTGAGCCTCAAAGAACACGGATGACAATCATTATTTATTTAGCAGATCTATTGCTCTTCCCCTTGAAATCTCTTCTTCAGATATCACTAGCGTGTTTTGATTATCTGAAGCCATCGTGGATGTTATCTTGTTTTCCAAATGTATTCCCTGCTTGTATCTTCCAGCTGAGGCCTGCTGGTTGTTAGGCAGAGCTGGGACGTTACATTAAACCTACAGGATGAAGATAAAAACATGAATCTCTTTTAATGAATAATTAATTAGTGAAGTACTCATGAATCATGTATAGATTATCTAGTGCATATTTTATTAATAGAATTGTGTTAATTTACTTGCAGAGAATAAAGCAAGGATTAATCTTTGTATTAATATTAATGAGGTATGCGGTGGTGGGAGATGACTGCAGTGTAAAGTGTAACCAACGGATGTTTCCTTCATAAATCCAGCAAATCTAGTCTAATATTGCTTTTGTTTTAATATATAAATACAGGGATAGATAAAGAGATAATCTGCTCAGCATCAACTCTTAAATTCAAATAAAACCAAATACCTTTGTTCCTCTTTATGGAAAAAACTAATCTGTAAGCAACACTACATTATGGGGCATTATGGGAAGGACAGGTGTAAAACGGAAGAAGTTAAGGATGACTTAGTATTTCTGTACTGTATTTCCATCTGGTCTAACGGACATCTGGATGCTGAGTAATTTAAACCTCCTCCATGAAGGCCTGCAGCACAGGGACCTCTGTTACGACTGCCCCTGTGTACCCCATTTCAAGCCATTTCCCCCCACCTTTTTGATGTTGTCACTCCCAATCTATTGTCGCCCCGACACACAAATGAAAGGCTTGTCCATGTG
Organism: Pseudochaenichthys georgianus; assembly: GCF_902827115.2. Classification (NCBI taxonomy): domain Eukaryota; kingdom Metazoa; phylum Chordata; class Actinopteri; order Perciformes; family Channichthyidae; genus Pseudochaenichthys; species Pseudochaenichthys georgianus. The sequence continues at coordinate 16,794,777 of NC_047515.1, forward strand.
TGGCAGCTCATTTTGCTGGCAGGTGGAAAACAATTAGACACAGCAAATAGAGGCCGGAAGGGGGGGAGTGACATGAAAAGCATGGAACAAAGTTGCATATGTGGTCAGGAGGGTTTGTGTGAAAGCATTTCAAAAATAATACACTTTGCTGTGGCGACTCATTTCAGGCTGCCAGGTTCCATTACGGGTGTGAGCGGTGAGGGCGACAGGGCCGGGCACGGTGTGGCGTGAGGCCGCTTCTGTTTAATCTGTCATCAACACCCTGGAGACCCCCACCCACTCAGCTGTCCTCTCACCACATACTCCTCCATCTCTTCCCCTATTCATCAGGCTCACCTCGGCCCAGCTCAGCTCCGCAGCATGCATACAAAAAGAAAGGAGGCCCCATTGTTCCCCCTGACTCAGTGTGTCCTCTGCCGCCTCTCTGGGGGCTGGCAGTGATTATACACACACACACACACACACACACACACACACACACACACACACACACACACACACACACACACACACACACACACACACACACACACACACACACACACACACACACACACACACACACACACACACACACACACACACACACACACACACACACACTCACTCACTCACTCACTCACTCACTCACTCACTCACTCACTCACTCACTCACTCACTCACTCACTCACTCACTCTCTCTCTCTCTCTCTCTCTACCTAAACACAGGAGAAACTGGATGAGTTTCTGTTTTATGATAAACCAACTCAAATTACTTTCAGCAAAAAATGTGATCATCCAAACGTTATCAACCATAGGGGACAGGGATCAGGGGCTTGAAGCTTGAAATCCCTGCAGGAACAGGTTTGTAAACTTTCAAATCCAGACAGATTACTGTGTGGGTTTATCTAATCCAGGAACGTAAATAAACCGCAGCAGTGCCACAATGCTTCAGAGACCTTTTCAAACACAGGAATCCCTTGCCGTGGGGGATGAATACAATATAAGTGGCCTGCAATGAATAATGTGTAGCATGCTATTTAGGAGCCATTAGTGGTATTCTGGATTACTTAAATAAACCCAGAGGATTATCATCAGCATTTTACAGTCACTTGAGTGATATCATGCATGCACACACACAGACACACACACAACGCATGACATCAAAGCTTTCCTCAGAGAAATGTAAACATCATAGAATGATAGTCAAACATTTAATAATTACTTGTCTTGTTTTATGTCATCTAGGTCTGTGTTTGGTTTTGTTAAAGATAGCCTCACAGATTAAGAACAATAAATGTCTTTATAAATGTCATGTTCTTATATGTTGTATGTGAGGGACTGCAGATGGAAATGAGCTCAAAGCTAAAATTGCCCCTGTTCAAATAAACGATTCAATGAAAATGAAATAAAATACTCAAGTATAACAAATGTTTTGTCTAAACTAGATTCAACATACGTATATTATGACTTTGAACTGTGGCTTAATCCGGCTTAATTTCTCTACACCTCCAGCAGAGGGGGGGGGGGGGTCCTCACTGTTGCAGAAAGACTTCCTCTTGAATAGAAGTCTACGAGAAAATTACCCTCACTAGATTATTGTGATTTGGATTAAAAACATTTACTCTTGTATTGTGTGTTTTTTTATCATTAAAGTCGCCTAAAATGTTTTTTCAGGATTTGGTTGTATTTAGCATTTTTGGTTGCAAAAAAAAAAACGAGGATGGTCAAAAAGCCAAACCTCGAAACCATTGTTGACGAACCATTAATAATCACTCTGACGGTATGTGTGATTATCCCCCTTCTTATATAGTCTATGCCGGTTTTAACTTTATGCCTCGTTTAGTTATTTTTAATCCAGAATACATATTTACTGTGATGAATTTGCAAACTAAAGGGTTGTGTTAATTAATTCTCATTCAGAAAATGTATTATTAGCCAATGGGATTCTGGAAATAAACTGAAAAGCAAAAGCTAAGGCATGAAAAGGGTCGATGTACAGTCTACATCAGGGGTGTCAAACTCAAGGCCCGGGGCCAAATCCGGCCCGTGACTTCATTGTTTGTGGCCCAAAAGAGCTTGCAAAGAATATAATATCTTTATTATACGGTTACACGCCGATTTACAGAAGCACGTTGCCCATAAACTACATGTCCCACAATGCATCTCAAATTAGACTTTTTTCTCAGAATTTGACTTTCTTTCTTCAAAATATGTTTTTTCTCTCAGAACTTGACTTTTTTTCTTCAAAATATGCATTTCTTCTTTGAATTTAACTTTTTCTCAAAATCTGACTTTTTTTTTAAATCTTACTTTTTTTTCAAAATGTCAGTTATTTTTTTTTATTTGGACTTTTTTTCCAGAATTTGGCTTTTCTTTTTAAATCATTTTGTGACATTCTCACTGAAGTTATTACCCTATCCGATAATAATCCAATGCAGAGGCAATAATGTAATATATTTTATATATATTAAATATTTATATATGTATGTTTATATAGTCTTGTAAACTGGCCCATGATGCTAATGTGGCCCGAGATGAAATTGAGTTTGACATCCCTACAAATATTCTAAAGATCATGTAGATCTTTAGAATATTTGTAGGATATGGCTAAAACTCCTCCAAATGTGATTTTGGGCACAAGAGACCACCACACACTGACACTTCCTCACCTGTCAAAGGAGTGGAACTGCATGGGCAGCATGGCGTGGGCCTGGGGGTTTGCAGCAGGGTCCGGGTAGGACAGGGGCTCCAGCCCAGCCTCCAGGCCCTCAACTGGAGAAGCCACCAGGCTTTTCAGAATCTCCTTCACATTGATGCCCTTTTTGGGCTGGCTAATGCTGATGATGGAGGAGGGGGGTTTCAGCAGCGTTTCAGAGTCAGACAGACTCTCCTGAGACCTCTTCACCTCTGAGGACAGGGTAGATATGAGCACTCCTGTGCTGTGCTCCAGATCAGAGCCGTTAGTGATGCTGGCTACCTGCTCCTCTCCGATACCAGAGTCTGTGTGGGGAAGGGAGCTCTCCAGGTGGAGGTCTGATCGTGCAGGGTGGTCTTTACTGCTGTCAAATGCTAGGGGGGTTTCTGTGGAACACACACACACATACAGAACTTTATTACAAATGTTCATTTTCTTTATCATATTTAATTGATTAATCATTAAGTAAAACAATTCAAATTTTTGTTTTATCAACAGTCCAATAACCTAAACTCATTTACAATGATTTCATACAGATCCTCAGATTTGATGCTTTTACTGCTTTAGTGAGTTTAGGGATTACAATAGTCACTAATTAAATCATCTTTTAATCCCTGCGCTATATTTATGTTAACATATTGTGTACCTTTTGTTATTATAATGTGTGATGCATGCTTCTTAGGTAACATTAAGCTGTCTTTGGCTCTTTTCTGCTGTAACAATGCAAATGTCCCCTCTAATAAAGGTATTCTGATTCTGATTACTCATATTGGTAATAGATATTCTTATGATATGCCATGAGAAGTAACATAGAGATTAGAAACCAGTAAACTAATGCCAACGAATACAACTTTATTCCAGCGCTAGCTTTATATTACCTAGCCAAGAGGTGATTTGTGCCCACGCAGCTTCTTAGAACTCTCTCCAGAAGCTCTGATCCTCTAGAGATTATCTCTCTGTTATTCTCCTTCTATGCTAATAAAACATAAATCCTTTTATATCTTTATCTTCCTCCTGCCTTGAGCCCTGGAAGCCTTCTATTTAAAAAAGCTTTGAAACGCTGATGCAGGAGCCAGCTGCTCTATTATTCTGTACACCGCACCCTTCTATGTACATGATATGTTGACTGTGAATCTGTACCATTATGTCTCTTCATACATTGAAACTGTATTAAGTATAAAGCAAACAACTGTTGTCTTTTTCTCCCAGAAACCTGCACAAGTTCCTTTGTAGTCTGACTTTGGTCATTTTAACCCATTGGGTACCTACAGTAGATGCAAGGCCAGCTGTATTAATATTCATCACATGCCCTGTAATGAGGTCAACAGGGCCTGATTTAGCTAGCAAGTCGTCTGGCTTCCTGGTCCATCACACAATCGTCTGCCACATGCCGCCTGGAAAATTCCCCTATTTTTCTGGTGAAATGTATGAAGGCGTCAGTGTGCCTCTCTCCTTCCAGCAACCTCTATGATCCCATTCTCCTCTGGTGGATTGCTTGCCTAATGGCCACTGACAGATGGGGCTGAAAATAGCAAGCCTGGCTCCACTGCCCCAAAAACCCACAGTTGGCCAGCATGCTGCCGCTTTCCCATCTCTCATCTTCTCTGTCTTTGTTCTCCATGTGTTCCGGGCACTTCAAATTACACTTTCATATTTCCTTTGGCCTCTCTCCTCTTCCTCTTGTTTCTTTGATTCGCTTCACCCTTTGTCTGAATGGAAGTTGATAAAGTATGCTCACTCGAGCATCTCATAATAGCAAGTTGGCACTGCAGCAGTCATTGAGTTAAACCTTTTTAGTTTCCTTTCATGTGAAATAATGTATGATTTATGACCTGAGGCATATATTATCTTTGGTTTCACGGAGAACGATGATGCCTTTTCAAGTTCATAACTAGCATCTCCTCAGCTTCCACATTTAATTCTGTGCAGTGCAATTAGCAGAGCTCATGAATTAATCATAGGTGAGCCAGTGGAGTGCAGGCAGGATATTCCTGCTATTTTACTGAATGAGCTCTGAGCTCTGGCAGCAGTGCATTAGAGAGGAACGTGGACACTCACCATTCATTTATATCAGACAAAGTCACAGACAAGATTTATGAGCAGAAAGAATGGATGTAAGAAAGGAGGGCGCAGCTGTCAGCACCTGTGCTGGTTGGTGAGTTGAGCTCCTGACGCATGCTGCGACCTGATTGGCTTATTCTGGCCGTCTCACGCTGGGGCTCCAGGATGTCGCGGTACTTGGAGACCATCAGGACAGAGATGAAGTACACCACAGCTAAAGCCAGGAACTGGGCTTGCTTACTGTCATCCTGCAGAGAGGGATCACAAAACGGTGATGTCACTTTCTATTCAGAAGACCTTATTTCACACAACCCATTGCTGTGGCCTGAAATGCTTTCTCTGTGCACCTTGCATAAAGAAGGGAAACACATTCAAAGGTCTGACATCATTCTCAATACATTCTATCTGTTTTACCTGATGATTTGCCCATTTGTCTGTCAAAAAATTGCTACTACTTGCAGCCAAGTCAGGGGTCATGCCGTGCATATCCACAGACTGCACACACACACACCCACACACACACACACACACACACACACACACACAGAGGAGCACTCACCACATCACGGAAGACCACAGCGCGAAGCCGATTGATGTCCACATCCTGCAGGAGGCGATCAGGGTCCTTGATGGGAGACAGGTTACTAGGGTTACTCTATGGCTGTCTAAAGCAGAAAGACAACACAATATGACATGCTACTTTGTTTAGCTTATTCATCTCTATTATTTTTCTTTTGAAGAGTTCAGAATATTGTACATTTTTAACCAAAATATCTGCCGACATTTGTATGTATGTATGTATGTAAGAGATGCTTAGAATAGGAGAGGTTGTGTAGAATCAGTGCAGGTCTTATGTTCCCCACGGGGCAAAGTGTTTAGGTGTAAATTGATTTGTTTTGTGGGCACAGATACCAAACATCCTACCTTGTTGCAAGTCCCAGCGTTCTGTAGGATTTCCTGAGTCTTGTTGTTGCGAAAGGAAGACTTATTTCCCCTGTCTCTGTGTCTCTGCCTGCATTCGAGACAGTTCCTAACAGCCACACAACACACTGCACGTACACAAACACACACACACCCACACAGCATGCAAATCAGCTGTCATTTAAGAGTTAAATGGTAATTAAATGTTGATAAGATGCATGCCTTCTTTAAATGAATCAATTATCTCTGATGATTATTTGTCTCCTGCTGCTGGGACAGAGACAAGGAGTTCAATCAGCAGCCAGACTGATTTCACACCAAAGCCAGTGACGAGGAATCGTATGTTTGCAAGAAGGACACTGAAGTCTGGCGGCTATTTCCCCAACCCCCAGAGCACAACTTGAGTCAACAATCCGGCAAACACTCGGGCTCACACACACACACACACACACACACACACACACACACACACACACACACACACACACACACACACACACACACACACACACACACACACACACACACACACACACACACACACACACACACACACACACACACACACACACACACACACACACACACACACACACACACACACACACACACACACACACACACACACACACACACACACACATACCATGTATACATCACTTCAGGGGACATTACATTGACTTACATGCACTTCCTGGAGAGTATCCTAACCTTAACCATAACCAACACATGCCTAACCCTAACCTTTACCCTTACCCTTACCCTAAACCTAAACCTAACCAAGTCTTCACCCTAAAATTAATGGTTCCCCTCATGGGGACCTCCATTTTATCCCCATAAGGGAGGCGAGTCCCCACACGTGACTGTGTAAACAGATGTAGGTCCCCACAAGTATAGTAATGCTAGGCCACACACACACACACACACACACACACACACACACACACACACACACACACACACACACACACACACACACACACACACACACACACACACACACACACACACACACACACACACACACACACACACACACACACACACAGCCACGGGCACAAACAGATATAGACCACTCTCACGCAAACAGACAAAAGAGACATACATTCACACATTTCCTATGATCCAAAATGATGATCCTTTTTGCTGCGTTAAAACCCTGCACATCGTCCAATTTTGTAAACTATTAGCAGAGCACACCCAAATTAATTAGCTTTGCTGATCAAACAGAGGATTTTGGGGGATTAGAGGAATTATCAGTGTGTGAAGAGAATACTGTCTTGGCATTTTCTAGCTCGTCAATTTTCCAGTGTGACAGGAAAAAGAGGCACTCCACCTCACAGAGATACTGTTTTACTGTCTCACTGCACTGGCTATCATTCACATCGGCAGCGACAAACATCCAATCATGATCTCACCAAGTCTGAGGCACTGACGCATCAGGCCGCCGGAGGACATGTTCTTCTCCGCCTCGATCTCACTGAAGTTCAGGGAGCTGGAGAAAACCAACACGTCTACCATCACCATGAGACGGGACAGGAAAGTGATGGCCGTCTCAGAGGACATGCCCTGTGTTGCCTCGATGTTCTCCAACTCCGTCTTGCACAAGCAACAAGGAACACACAAGTTAGATAAAACAAAAGTGGAAATCTCTACCACATTCATCTCTTGTTGTATCACAGATAGACACAGTGGTGGGTGCTGCTGTATTCAGGACAGTCAGTCGGTAAAAGGTCAGGAAGAGGGCAGCAGGGGTCATCGTTGTTACCTTAGAGTGAGTAAGATAGACTTTTATTAATCCCTCATGGGGAAATTGTTTGTCTGCATTTGACCCATCCTAGTGTTAGGAGCAGTGTGCTGCCATTTTGAATGGCGCCCGGGGAGCAGGGGAACGGTGCCTTGCTCAGAGACACCTCGGTAGCACTTTGTCTTGCCGGGACTTGAACAGGTGACCTTCCAGTTGCCAAGCCAAGTCCCTATCTACTTCGCCACCACCGCCCCCATAGGTAGTATAGGTTCTAGTCTCTGAACAAGAGGAGATTATATTTAAAATTGTTTAAATGTAAGAGTTTAATATATTACTCAAACCACTAGATACAATATCAAAGCACTTCCATCACTGCCAAATCAAAAAAACATTAGAAATAGAATAATCCTAATAGTGCTTTTTATACAAATTCGTCCATGATTTAGCTCAACCACCACTTGTACCCTATAACCATTACTACTTATGTCAATAGGGGGTGTTGTAAAATAAATCTCAAAATACTAGAAAAAAAAGCCTTTATGCTTAATCTGGCTTTTTGATGATGTTATTTATTTCCTTTTTTCCAGATGACCAATATAGATACTTTTTTATTAGCTCTTATTTTCTTCGTGTTAACATGGGGAGGTTTTCTTAGGATATTTTGTGAGAAGGTTGCTGATTGAAATACACCAGAGGGATAGAACATGTTTAGATCTATTTAATGAATATTTAGCACACAACTGTTGTGGATTCATAATTAAAGTAATTTAAAGATAGAAATGTAATAGCAAAAATTATAACGATGGCGTGCTGACTAAATAAACAAATTAGGATAATTAAAATCTATTTTAATTTAAGACTGCAATTATTATTTGATAATTACAGAGTATCAATAAAACAATCATAAATGACACACATGGAGGCTCATCACAACATGTTCATAATGTCCTCAACATTACTGTGACAGAGTTAAGATGAGCCTAAAGGGAGCCCCAAACACAACACATATGAGTCATAAAGCTCCCAAAGTCTATATTAAACCACCACTAGATGGCAGTGTCCCCCCACAGAGAAGACAGTGAGGTGCACTTACAGTGGGAGAGGTTGCCGCTGAGAGAAGCGGTAAGATCCCTCCACAGGCGATTATGATGTTGTCTGCCATTTGTGAGATGAGGTGGATGGTGTTGTGGACAAAAATAATGTTCTCATTGCTGTTAACAAAGTCCATGACAGATTTGGTGGAGTGGCTGTAGGAGTAGACGGGAGAATACAATGGGGTTATTATGGGAAAAAGCATTTTATTTCTAATTGTATAAAACATATGGCAATTTTACTGTGCAATAAACTAAACCCGTTCATAGGCAGCCAGCAATACAATGATATGTTGCCTCTGATATGGAAGGGTAATCATTGTCGCACTACAAGCATCATGCTCACCCTCCCTTTCAAGCGCACATAAAGCGATTCACACACCTCCTCCAGACATGGACGTCACTCTCCAGCGCAAACAGCAGGTCGGTGAGCAGTCTCTGGTGCATGGCTGACCATTTGAACTCTGGGATGCGGAACATGGTAGTGCGTGGGCCGGGGCTGAACTGCCGCCGCTGCTCCTCTGTTAGGGGCGCCCCCCTGAAGCCAATGTCCGCACATAGGTCCCTGTCCATCGAAGAGGCAAGGCGGCCGTGTAGACTCTGATGGGAGACAACAATCAATGACAAACTTTTAATTAGGCATTGCATAAACAAACACGGTCCATCATGAGATCAGAACAGTAGCATATCCTATTCTCCTCTAAAGATCAATAGTGCAACCCTAATGAGATATAATGCTATTGTCATACTAATCATTATTTATGATGAATTGCCTAGTTAAAGTGATAACCTATGTGTGCCTGTGGTTAAATAAAAAAACACAACAAGCGCTTATTAAAACATCCAGGTATACGTTGATTGAGTCAGCAAGCTGATGCCAAAAAAGTGCGATAAGAACATGAGCAATCAGCAATAGCGAACAAAAGGTTTAAAAAGAAACCCTGCCTCCCAATGGCCCTCCATCCCAGTCAGGTCACAGAGCATGACCTCTGAGAAAGAGCTCAGCTCATAGGAGAGGAGGGGAGCAAGGAACAAATCCCAGGACATTGTTGTAGAATAATGCTCTGTCTATTTTCTCCCCTCCTGTTAGATCAGCCAACTATTCCAGCAGCCCACTTTCCTGAGTCTCAGAGGGATGACTCGTGATATGCACCAGGCCATCCTGTCCCCATTACAACCAGAGCTGAGGAAGGGAATTATCTCTATGGGTCAGATGAAATGAAACTGTTCACAAAAGGCATCCTGACAATTGCAAACATTCTCCCTCCTTGCTTTCCACTCTTCAACCTCGACGCTGCATGTGTTCATGATCGTCTGTTGTTCTATTTCCCTCTGGCAAAGCTTCGCAGGCATTTTGAATCTTATGAACTCAGTGAACTTTTGCTTTTTCAGAACATTTGAAAACGTGCCTTTTTCTGTTGGATTCCATTTTAATGAATGATAAATAATCAGACCGACCTGTGTGGTGGCTGTCGTCTGAATCTTCCTCGCATCCTTGTCTCTGCCGTTGTGGGATCCCTCTGTGTCCGAAGTGTTGCTTGTTGTATCTGCTGCACTGCAGGTTTTAAAAATGGAGGAGTTTCTTTCAATTTCTGCTCCATCTGTACCCTCAGTGACCTCTGGGCTTTTGGAAGAGGCTTCATTCTCAGAGCCAGTCACAGGGCTGATGCCCTCGGTGGCTGCCTGTAGTTCAAACTCATCGTTCTCCAGGATGCTGGGTAAAGAGCCAAGCTCCGAGCGGCCTGTCATGTGGGCAAGAAGGCCCAGCTCATCACTGGCACTGGTGTGGACTCTGGACTGTGTGCTTGGCAGGACCAGAGGCTCAGCTGTACTCACATCAGGCAGAAGCTTGTCTTCCATGCTGCCTGCCACCTTGCCAAACAGAAAGTTGCTGTGAGGGATACTGTCCTTGTCATCATCTAGAGTAATGAGGGGGGGTGCATTGTGGTCATCCACGCTGCCCCTGAGCTTTTTTGCAGCAGCACAATAAACACTATCCAGCAGAGAATCCACTTCCACCAGTGCTCCATTCTCAGATACTCCCAGAGTTTCTATGTCGTCTAGCTTTACCTCTGTAGCCTCCACCTTCTCAGCCTTGATGTCCACCAGAAGGTCATGAACACCGACGCTGACTCCATCCACCGTACCCTCCTCATGCCCCTTCCCCTCAGCCAGCAGTATGCGAGAGTCCACACTCTCATAGTCCTTCTCACTCTCAGGTGTATTGGAGTTATCGTCCATTTCTCTGATCTCAACAACACCATTGATGCCAGAAGCCTGCGCAGATAGACCAGAGATGGTGCTGACAAAGCCCTTCTTTCCTTTTTTTATATTCTCCTCCTCCTGACGCTGGTACTCTTCATACATCTTAGCCAAGTACTCTTTATGGGCCTCGTATGTCACCTAGAAAAGGAGAAATAGCACAGGCAATGTTAGCCACACATGTATGATGCAAACGACTGTAAAGATCGTTTTTTGAAGAACCTTAAGAGTCAGGTTAATATAGATAATGTCTGCCTCTACAGCAGAGGTCAGTGTTTCCTCTTTGTTGCACAGTACAATACTGACCTTAGAGTGGGCTATAGAGAGCGTGTCCACCCACACACGCCATCCTCCCCACTCATACTTGATGGCATGGTACAGTAGAATACGAAATATGTTGTACACCATCTCAGTGATCTTCTGCTCGTCAGAGTTCTTAGGGTTGATGAAGCAGAGAGAAAACATCCAGTCCTGCCATACGGAGCACTGAAGCAGGCACCTGCAACACACACATCATTAAGGAAATACATACATTTGAAAAACTGCCAGATGTAAATCAGATACAACCAGTTTCAGTCATTTGAGTAAACTGTGATCCTCTTGTTTATAGCAAGTTTAATATGTTTCATTGATGTTGGTGGTAAATGGATCATTTCTCAGGACATTTTAGTTGTTGTAGACAAACACCACCACTGTCTAACTGCAAAAATATATTTTAATTGGCAACATTTAATCGGCAAAGCTTTATCTTACAATTGGCTTTTGACAACCTGAAGACCTTATGAAGAGGGAGTCGTTAGAAGTCTGCATTAAATCCTCCCTTACATTCTCTACATGTAATAGGAAGGCACACATACCAGTTATTCATATTAAATAGTTTTGATGATTTGGCCAGCGATGTATTCATTTGTTTTGTTTATATTGCAGCAGCTCCTCACAGAACAAACTGACAGCTAAGATTAAAAAATGGGGGCAGCAAGTGAAAACATTATTTATTTTTTTCATTTCAACAACTGAACTCGAAGGAGCACTTTCTGACTTGTTATTTTAAGCTAATTACAGTGTTGATAAAGGTCAGTGGTTTCCAAAGACTTCTAATTGCATTAGTAATATGTCTTAAAGAGAGTGTGTGTAGGAGTGGGTGGGTGGTTAGAGGGGAAAAAGACAGAACGCAGGAACGAACAACTGTCAGTCACAGAAGCATCTGCTGGAAATCAGGATTCTGCACCAATGTGAGCGTCCCTACATGAGTCTCTTACAAAATTATACAAGGAGGACCAAAATGTTTCTTTACTTGATAGCAAATAGCAAGATAATACACGGAGCGGTCGAGTAAAATGTGATTTAAGTTCTGCTCACCGTCTGTTCTCTCGGCTGTTACTGAACAGTTTGATCATGTCTGAAAGGAAGAGCCTCCGGACCTCCATCAGCTCTGTACTGGGGGCGGAGTTCTTCAATAGGGTGGCTACCACCTTGAGAATCACTGAAATCACATGTATGCAAACACAAATACACACACACACACACACACATATTGTCAGTTATTCCAGAGAACGGAGTACTTTAGAGAGTATACATGTGACACATCACAGGCTTACTTGGGTTCTGAATCTTGACGGTGGAGTCGGGCTCGGGATGAGGTTTGTGAACTACCTGTGTGCACACCTGCTCTGTCAGAATCTGGTTCGGGAAGAGGTGAGAAGACATAAGTCCCACTTTCACAGCAAAACAATGGTGAACGAATGTTGGGACATTTGAGAGGAGAATGTGTGTTTACCTCGTACAGAGTGTTGTAGACCGTCACCGACACAGTGTTGGTGTGCACCATGAGCCTCTCTCCCAGCAGAGTGAAGAGGCTGTGTGTGTGCATGATCTCCACCTTCCTCCTGTGGATACATACACACACATAATGTTAAAGTGGCTTGTTTAGAGCTCCCTAAGTCTGTGAAAGGATCAGTGAGTGTCGTCAGCTTGCCTCCCTATTCTCACCCTCAGGGAGTCGAGCTCTCGAGACAAGTGTCAAGAAGTGCCTGCTGCCATGAATTGGGGGAATTTGGTTGGAGGTGTGTCGGATAACAAAGTGAACCTGTCACTAGGAAAGGCTCTAAGATACAATATAGGCATATCATAGGTGAAGAGGTTCAAGTGTGACACATTTCAAGCTACAGTCAGCATAATGACTGGTGTCACGATGCTAAGCCTAGGCTGCCAATGCCTCAGGACGAGTTGGGAGCTAAGTCAATGTTTTCATTTTCTGCTGCAGAGGCTGGCAAATTGGACACTTAGGAGAAGAGGAGCATTTCTCTCAACTGTATGAATATTAAAAATGTTTTGGGAGAAAAGGGCAAACCGATGATTCATAGCCAGTGTATAGTGTATAGTGTAGCCTAGAGACTATATACCTTTTTTGAGGATACTCTTCAGAGTTAAGACAATGTTAATGAAATTACAAATATATAAAATAAACTAAAATAATATTTAATAGTTATACGGAAATGCAGAGAGAAGCATATTTTCTAAAATCACAAGACATAATGTAATATTATTTAATATTTATTACGCTTTGTCTTCAAGTTTACTTTAAGGTGGTTGAATATATGAAATGTTAATAAAGAAGTTTGAGCAATGCTTAAGTCATATAGCCTCTCATGCTTTTTCTGGTACTTTTTAGCACTGCTAAACATCACCTTACATCACTGAACTAATGAAAGAAAAATGTAATTCCCAAACTGAAGATACACGTTTCATTCTTAATAAGTTGCACTGGCTCTCATAGTGAGGAGGATTGTGCTTTAAAATGTATGAAAGCTGTTAAAGTGAGGGTTGAAGGCAGGCTCTCATGGAGCCCCTCGTGTCCCCTGAGGACAGAGGCCCTTCAATTGTGCCTGGGGCGGTCTAGTATGGGGTTATCTCCATCCATCCCTGCATCCCACATTTTGAATCATCATAAGGCATTTCCTCTTCTGTCCAATGTGCAGCAAACAGCACATTTTCCAGCTCCCCGTAAGAAGTATATTAATAATGTCACTCTGTGGAACAGTAACTTGGACCTTTTCCACTGTTCTCTTATGTGATTTAATGCATACAGGGCATGAAGCCATGAATTCAGGTGTTTTACAAAGTGCACCCTAATTTACCATCCTGGCATCCAGTCAAACGCTTTTCGGCTCTTATAATTGCGCACTTCTTTGAAAGAGTGGTAGGATCAGATGAATTATCGCCTGGATGTAAAGCTTGATTTATGATCAGTTTCACACCTATCGTAATATTGTTTATTTGAAAATGGCTGGTTAACGGACAACAATGGCGCAACAATATCAGTAACAACAAGATAGACATGTAACAGACTGCCATTTTCAAAACATGACACATCATTCATCTTTTGACTTTTTATTATGAAAACCACTTATGAGTGTGTCATGACACAGCCACTGCACAGCTATTGAAATGGATGACTTACTTGTGGCCTAAATGCTTGAGGAAGTAGCCAAGGACTTTGAGGGATTGCACTCGAATGCTTTCACTCTTCGAGGCCATGAGCTTGTAGATTACTCTGAAATAGACACAAGCAGGGAGAGCTGGCAACAGCACACTGTCTGGACAGAATACAATGTAACACTGATGATGAAAAGGCCCTCCACTGGTTGGCTGACAACCACTTTCCTTCAGAGTGAATTTACGTTAACATCGAATGAATGTCCTTATGAAGGCAGCAGCCTTTCCGCAATGAATATAATTCACAAGTAGAGCTACACTGTGCGCATTTATATTTGATAGGATGACATGGGGTTAGTTTGATCATCTGTGACATACTGTATAGGGATATCAATATGTTAATATTGTTGCTACATGCATAGGTTTGTTTTCCCTTTCGTTGAATTATTCATGCGTCACGTACTGTAGACATGTGGCAACAGCACTGGTGTTCGGTGTTCAGCTTTATTTTGTGAAATCACCTCTTCATTTGGTGCTTAAACAGAAAAGGGATTGAGTCTTCCCCTGGGAGGCTTACCGTATTCCATTTCTCTGGTCAAAGGCAGGGATCATGGAGGCTGGGTGCTCAGACATGAGGGCTACCACCAGCTGCAACACATCATGCAGATTCTCATCCTGCAGACAATCCAGGAGAGGAAGACAATGACGGATAGAACAATAGAAAAGGGGGCAGGAGAAGAAAGAGAATCATGTGTTTGTTCTTTGTTCACACTGTAAATGCAACTGCGGCAAAGACACAGTGCATGTGCCAGGCAATTGTAGAATACACCTGGGCCCCCGGTACACCTTCCAACAGTCAAGGAGCCGTGGCTGGTTATTGCACAATGGAAATGATGTTGAATGATGCATTTATCTTGCTGCTAAGTTTAAATGCTAAGGAAAAATATATATATATATTGCTGATAATAGAATGTGACCTTGTGGTTTGGTGCAGCAGTAAAGTGGCCCACTGACATACATTGAATTCACTAGGTGCACATAGACTCCTGTACCTCGTGCATTGTTAACAAATAGTTCAGGATGCTCTGCAGCTCATCCTCCTTCACACCTCGGTCCTGAAAGAAGAAAAACACAGAAAAACATGTTGAATCTTCTTCCTTGTTTTCTATGTTGTAAAGTTAAAAATTAGATACTTGAAACTATAAAAGCACATTAAGTGTTCTGGCCTCCTGATTTTTCATTTATGGGCTTAGTGTGGGTGTGTGATTTGTTTGTTCTTCAACCAAACAGATTGAAAAGCCAGATAACTTGCTTGCTTGGTTTGGTGACAGTATGTACACGCCAAGTGTGTTTTCTGTCCAATTTAAGAATTCCTTTAATTACTGCCTAGAAAACCTGTTACACTTAAACTAGAGAAAAGAGTTCAATATACAACTTAAGAAAAAGGTCTTACATGTGACAAATGTCTCATATTTTGTTTTGATTAGAATATCATTTATTGTTAGTAATATATATTAAGTACTTCAACTTATTTAGTAAGAAAAACTTGAAATTCAAGTTAAAAGTGATGACTTAAGTGGGTTAACGTTGTCATATTGATGGATGGACCTATTTCAAATAGATAAATGATCAAGAAATTACCAAAACTGAATAATGAATTAATTTCGTGTTTCAGCACAACTGGTTTTATTCCAAGCAGCCAAAATCAAGTTGTGTGAGGTTCTGCGAGGCATGAAGACAGGTGGGATATACCTTCAGGATGAGTTGCTTGAGGAAGAGAAGCATGAATGCCCGCAGAGAAACTATTTCTTTGTGGGTCGGCCTCGGACCATCTGTAGTTGGAGAGAGAAGCAATACATCTGAGAAAGTATTGGAACCAAATAAGATATCTTCAAATGTTACAGTCTCGTCTGTGATCTAAAGTACCCTCCTTTTATATATATATAGCTTTTTGATAATGACACATTTCTCTTTTTGAGCTGTAAAAAACTCAAACACTCGCAGTGGCGAACCGTGTCTATCACAACTGGACCTTCTGTAGACACACACACAAAACCACTGAAATGCGTAGTGCATGGTCCGAGAAGGACAATTAAATCAACGTAACAGTGTAATATTACAGATCAAGAACACAGATACGATTCTCATTTATTCATTTTATTTATATAATTAAATAAAAAAAATTGTGTTCCAGGGTATTCTCTGAATACCTTGAAGGCCCTGACGGTTCGCCACTGCAACACAGTGACATCTTCAAAGTATGTTTTGCTGTATCATTAGCTAGGTGCTGGTGCACTGGATTTACCCTGAATGTGTGTTTCTTTGTAAACCGAAACATGTGCATATCAACAATTTGTAGAATATATTTTACATAAATTCAGCATTAGACATTCGCAATTATTCAACCCATCCTTGAAGTATGTGTTTATCCCTCAAACCCAGGTAGCAACATAGTGCCCAGGCATCCAGCCCAAGGTCACACCTGCCCATCACTCTGACCAACAGCTCATTAAAAACTACCCAGAATGCCTCTGCCAACTTAAGGTCACTTTGGCTTTGCCGAAGTTAGCCTCACATTGCAATCCATCCCTGTCATGAAACTCATTCAACAGTGACGGGCCGAATGCTGTCAGCAGGTGTACGGAAGTCGTGCAAATACAGAAGAATGACAGAATATGACAGACGGCATTGATTACATGTCATATCACAGGGCTGCTTCTGCTGATGCTGTATTGGTGTGGGTTGCAAGGAATGTTGACTGGTTCAGATCCTTTTCAATATGCTGATTTTGTACCAAAAGGTGTCTGCAGGTACACTGAGTAAGTACACTAATAGGCTGCAGCAACAGGCACAGCAATACAACAGAGAGCTTTTCAGGCACACACACACCAGAAAATGCAGGATATGGCATACATTACCACTCATAACAATACAAACATGAATCCCCAGATTAGCTGCACTCTCTTTGCAGCACAAAGGCTCTATTCTGGCTGTAAAACCCAGCACATTTCTATTCAGCCTTTGCAACCAGCCAGGTATAGACACATGGACAACATATTTTTGCATTTGCAGAGGTATTAAATGACTGGGACGAAGACAGAAGCAAAAGCCTTTCAGGGGAAATTGGTCACTCTGCTCAATGCCTCTCCTCTCCTCTGATAAACCCTAACCTCCACCTTGTCTGGACACATGTTCATTTGAAATGGGGACAGGGCCATGATGACAGATACCCCGGTAACAGACACCTGACCATTCTGCCCGCCCAACCACCGGTCAACGTGATCAATGATGAGCCCCCCCGAGGTTGCATCCCGACACTGATTAATAGAGAGCGAGAGGAAAACCCAGTGCAGGGACAGAGACTGACAGTAAAGGGATGATAGGAACATTATTACCGCAGCCACTGCATCCAAGTTATTCACAACCAATTATCCTCAGCCGCTCTGCACAGCTCTTATTTCTCACTCCCATATTGCTTTACTTCCCACTTCCCAAGGGCACAACGTGAAAGACGTGATGTCCATGTGATTAATGCAGGAATCTTATTTTGGCTAATAACTGATAATAAAATCATGGCACACAAAAAAGCATTTGTCCTCTATACTTGCGCAAGCCTTTAAATAGAAAACGAGAGTAATTATGTTTTCAGTCCATGGGTGCTTTTAAATAAACAAAGGCTGATAAAATACTCTAATGAAACAAGTATTTTTAATCACAGCAGCTTTAATTGGTGTCCAGAATGCATCTCAGGTTGAACTAACATATGCATCGCCTGCTGAAACTCCTCTGTTGTGAGCATTTGGAGTATGCTGACTTTAAACTGCAATGACTAACATTTCATAAGACACAAACAGGGAAAAAGTTAAGGGAAAGAATAAATAATGAATGGCCTTCCGTCTTTCTCTCAACAACTGTTCAAATGCTCCCTCTAACCTTCATTTGATCCAGTGGATTGCCCAGGTGTAAATCTGAAGCAAGCCAAACCATTCCCTGACTTAAAGGTGGGGTAGGTACGTTTGAGAAACCGGCTCGAGATACACTTGTTGTTATATTCCATGGAATGCTCTTAACATCCCGATAGCAATGAATATCTTAAGTGCTTTGACAAAAAATCCATAAAAAATGTAATCTGTGGAAGCCGTAGTACTGTAAAAAGCACGACCAATCATCTAAAATAACTGGATGGCCTACCTGCCTGTCAGCCTTCCATCTGTGCACAAACTTATCTCGTGCCCTCATTGGTCATGTGCACGTTCGTTTGTGTTGGAGGAGGGGCTCTGTAAGGAAGTGGCAGATTTTTTCAGGCTGTGTATTTTCAAATTCTAGCGCACTCGAGCTGGTTTCTCCAAAATTACCTACCCCACCTTTAAGTAAACTCAGTCAATACAACAGATGAATTGATTAGCATGTACAGTAGACACGCACAAAAAGCATTCTCAAGCCTCAATCAGCCTCTGAAGCAACTACATGTTTGTCACTGCTCATTCTTTCCTGAAATGCATCTTGAATGGAACTTGGTGACTGGCCAAACATCTCTGACACCCATCTCATTACTTATTATTTAGTTAAAGAAGCAGGGCATAGACAGAGGCAAAGGGAGAGTGATAGAGATTGAGACACATTATGTGTTGGCTTGTGGCTACATATCACAGACCAGGAGAAGTTGACCAATAGGCATCTGGCTGCAGTGTTTCTGTGTATAACTGGATGATACATGGCTTTAATTTGATACCACTCTCTATTAAGACCTAGGGAAAGGGAGGTACTTCCAGAAACAGAGTGAGTAGCTGGAGGAGCTCCATTTTAAAATGTGTTCTCTGTCTCCCTATAATTGAACACTTCATTATCTGCTTGGCTCTCTCCCTCTTTATGTGTGTATTTGTTTGGTCGTTTGTCAGTTGAGAAGGACAGAGAGGAAACTTGCCTATACTTGGCTGCATCAGTGGGACCAGACCCACTCTGAAAATTACCCACAGCAGGAAGAGGATACATTTCAAGATATGGAATATCATTCTTGCCATTTTCCCAGGCCTTTACAATCTGTAGACTTTAACAACAGTCAGCTTCAGTTGCGTTTGAGAGAGGTATATTTTTGGAAGGCTAAACTAGCAAGTTACTTTAAGGAGTGATAATATTTGGCATAGCTAATGTACTGATGGAGTACAATATGTGTTTATCTTGTCTTTGAAACTATAAAAAGATGTCTGTGAGTGTGTATTAAAATCAAGTGTTTTCATCAAAATACTGCAAAAACAGTCTGTGTGTAAATAAAGACATTTCTGTAACAGCTACAGTATTAACTGTTTTGTTGAGCATTGATTCTTACTTATCCTTTTTAAATCTCTAGGTCTTTGAAATCAAATACAAAGTCAATTATTTACTATCAGATAACTACAGTGGTTATATGTGTCTCTGTCTAGACTCTTTTTTGCAACAAGTCCTCCAACTCATACGACCAAATGGGCCAATTGTTCAGGCCCTTATTACGACCAAATATGTAATTTGTTCAAGCGCTTAATACGTCCTATAATTACGTTTTAAAGTTTTCGCCCTCTAGTGCTCCCGTTGAATGCTAACGTTACAAATGGTCGTTTATTCACAAATAACCCTCTCTGTAAAATCCTAAATTGTAGGATAGTTTGGCCATTAAAACGCTTTTTGATTAGATTTCTAGCGAGAAGTGTATATTGTACTTTTAGAATCCACGTCCAGTCAATATGTAGGATCTATAGTTTGATAGATATTACGAAGATGATTTCTGCAGTACTCATCAACTAAAAAACATCAGTTTATCCTTGGTAATTATATAACATTTATTGGTTTAAATTGTGTACAATGCTTTTGTGTTTTTCCCATAGGTTTTTCTCTTTCGATTCTGAGAGACACCTCTCTTTTTTCAGAGGTTTTGATAGGCTAAAACATCGATTGTTTTAGCCGCAATGCATTTCGGGATATGGTGTTTATATGATATGACATCGGAAAAACATTTTAAAAAATAAAAAAAATACTTTATTCCGAGTGTTCTTGCTTTTCTCTTTGAAGTCATCACATAACGGCATTTTAATACACGGTTCGGCTGCATTAAATATTACATATCTGCCATAGATATTTATTTATAGAGCCCTGATCAGAAGACCTTTTGACAAACTGTAAGAAATGCCGCCAAAACTGAATACGTGACGTGGATCATAAATATATTAGCGATTAAGGCTGCGGCCCCACGAGGACGAATTCGGTCGTTTGCGTTACTGTTTAGTGTCATATAGACCGTTCGGCCACACGAGGACGACCGAATATGGCACTAAACGACTGAGGAAATGACAACGGGTCCCAAGGTGGATAGAAATGCATACGCCACTCTCTGGGGGGTCAAACAGCTCCGTGTGTGCGCCCTATACGGACATTTTCAGATCACTGATAGTGATTGCGCAATAGCCCCGCCTCTCCCCACCTCTTCTGCTCACCTCCGCTTACCCCGCGCCAGTGCTGAAGTGTTTCGCCACCAACAACAACAACAATGGCGGATCGCAGAGTTGCTATCGTGCTCCGGACGCTATTGACCATGCTACAGTTGTTTGTGCAACATCTACAGCAATAATGATGAGGCAATAGCCCCGCCTCTCCCCACCTCTGCTGCTCACCCCCACGTCAAAGTAAACTGCACCCTGAATTCAGATTATTTATCTTTCTCTCGCGAGTGAAGTCTAATCTGACAGGACGGAGACACGCAGCTCTGCTCACCTGCAGCTCCTCCCGCTGCAGCAAAACACACACTTCAAGTCAGATCATCACCCTTAGCTATTTTAATTACCTCTCAAACTCCCTAAACTAGTTATAAATATGTTTATTTTACAGTCGGCCGGGTCACTGATTACTGGATGAGCTGCTGCATGAGACAGACACTGGCGCTGTCCGAAGAGAGGGAGGAAAAAGAGAGGCTCCGTGTATTTTATCATTATATTATATAGAGTCGTTATTCATTTGTTTTAAAGCTCAATAAATAACAAAGAAGACCTTTGACCGGCACTTTTATAATTTTGTCCGGAAGATTTCAACTTTAATACACACTGACTGGCGAAAAACTCTGCCCGGTTCCCTCGGCCCCCACCGCGGAGAATAAACAGAAGGGCAACCATGACAACCATGCTTCTTCGCTGCTTTTGTGGAGGAAGTTACAGCGCCACGTAGAGGCTCCTGCATATGTACTGCAGCTTCTCCAGCGGTTGGAGCTAAACGGAGCGGTCTCGTGTGGGCAGACACTATCCGGATAATTATTGCATGTGGACGGAAGCCGTTTGCGTTTGCGTTTGCGTTAATCCTATGGGTTTAGCCGTTTTCGTCCTCGTGGGGCCGCAGCCTAAACAACATCTTCCATTTCTTTTCACACTTGCAGTATCAACACTAATTCGGCTGACTTTTATATTTGATCCAATTGGTAGATAGGCTGTATTTACACCATAACGGTGCACAGCTGATATAAAGGGATGTTTTTGTAGTTTTTAAAGATATTATTTACTACCTTTCCAACTCGTCATGCAGTTGACCGTTACAGGTCTATACAGTTTCATGGTACAATGCATAAGCTTCAAATTGAGAGACTGAAACTGTATTTTACTTTACCGTTCTGTTTTAATTTCACAATAAAGTTAATAGTCATATTATGTTTGATATTATTATGTTTTATTAACTACACCACTGGTTTTTTAACCCGCACTGCCTAGTGGTTAAAGCACGTTGGACTTCGCCACTCTATTTAATGTGTGTGGCAAAAAAATAATGACCATAGGGGCACTGAGTTGCCATCCCCACCATACATCATCTCACATAATGGGCTAGTTGCACAAGATGGCGTCTCTCAACTTCCGGCGGCTGGGCGTGCGGTTGTAAACTTCCGGTCTACAGTAGAGCGGTAGAGGGAAGAGCGATAGATAGCGTATATAGATAGTGTATAGATATTATATAGGCACTATTTTACACTCGATGTCTCCAAGACCTACCGAAGGTTAACATCAGTGATGTACATCGGCTGGTACAAGCGGCAGGCTCAGCCCCAAGGCGCAAAAGAGAAAAGGGGTTCAAGATGTAGCTACATATCCAGTTACATCGACAATTATGAAGGTAAGTGACAAACAAAGCTGTAGTTACTGGCTAACTTTGACAACTTGACAGCTTGACAGAGTAAAGTGTTTTAATTATGTACTATTACGTTTTCTTGGATAACATGAATGATATTCAATTCCCCACAGTTTCAAACAAAGATCTACCTTCAGGTTGAGTGAGCAATGAGCATCAGGGCTAGCTGTTACGGGTCCATGAGAAAGCATGAAAAGCCTCACGATTTCAGAGTAGGGAGGAAAATAAAAAGTGTTAATCGGTTCAAAGCCTCAATCGGGTTCATGTTCTGGGGTTTTGATGTGGCAAGAGTAGGTAACCTGTGATTATAAATGCACTCGTGGCTTCCCTCGACAAAAAAGCAATGAGATTTCTCCATAGGATTTTAGAAAATAGCTGGAAATAAGATCTGTGGGAAACAAACCTGATAGATAAATGCACGTTTTGTGCAGCCGGATAATATCCACATGTCAACCCTACTTTTCTAATTTTCTAATCATAAATCTATCGATTAGATTTATGATAGACTTTTGAAACTACAAGAACATAAGGAGGACTTTTACAAAAAAGTAATAGAGATTTTTGTCCAGAAGGATAGGCAAATGGACTTCATCTTCAAGTCAAGGTAAGACCGCAATTGTATTGAAAATTAGATCTTACTAAGAGAGAACAATCCAATATTTAAATGATAAAATTATACTTTTTGGGTATCCTTTTGTTGAACTGTCTGTTTAAAATTATTAGAAGCATCAGACAAAAAAAGCTTTTGAAAATAATATTATATTTTGATTTAGGTCAAAATATAATATTTGTAAAACTGAAGAGTCAGTGCCTCACCAGCCATGAAGCTTATATGTAGACATCTAAGTTTGTTGTGCCCCACCACTTTTGTACATATAAAAACGCCACTGGTGATAGAAATAAACTCATTAGATCCCCCCTCAGCTAAATATAGCTCATCATCATAGAGCATGAGCTGTATTTAGGTTGGGCTTTCATCACGTATTAAGCCTGGTAAAGTTTCCTAGCACAGCGTAAGAAGGGATAAGGGACCTGGCACTGTGTAAGTACATGGGATAAGGAACAAATTCAAATCAGGGGAAAACATTGATTGAGGGGCCCATGCACTGACCCAACTTTACAACTGTGCACATATTATCCCAGCTAACCTCACTCTGGAGGTCACTTTCACTATTAGTGGTAAATCAATTAGCATCACTCCCAGCTCAAGCAGATCATAAATCTAGGCCAGGTGCCTTGATGTGGCTTATAAATAGGCTTAAATGCTGCTGCATCCAGCCAACTCTGACACTGAGAATCATTTTCATCTTGCAGTGATAATAAATGGCATGTTCACTTGAGATGAAGATCATTACTGGTACTAACAATGTTGATGGAATTCAAGAAAACAAAAGTTTGGAAGTAATCTGACATGACTGTTCAGTACATCAAGGAGTAGGTTTCATGAGGTGAGGCATACACTGAGGTCTCAGTCAGCGACCATTAGGAAACTACCACTATACTACAACACGGATCGTTTTAGAAAAGATAATGGTGAGCAAAAAGGATAAGACAGTTCAAGGACATTTTCACTTTCAGCACAGCCTGCTTTGTGACATGCTGTTGTCTCATAAAGAGAGGGTACCAGTCACAGTACTGGCCCCGGTTTCAGAGGCCTGACACCCACACCCAGCACCCCAGTGGGATGACAGTATTGATGTGGCGTGTCTGCCTCACTGTCATCTCCTGTGATGGCCATGGTCCTAACGGCTGTCAGGCATGTGCTTCCATGTGGAGATGAGTCATTTGAAATGTGGGGGAGATGCTGCCATTTCAGGAAGACACTTTGATAGCAGGCTTTTGACTGCACACAATGATCGTGATTGGTTTCCAATGATTTCCTTTCCAAAAACACTGACCTTCACTCAGATGAGCCTTCAGATAAATGGGAAACAGTTTATATAGACAAGAACCCAAAACAAATCTAATTCCACACCGAAAAGAAGCAAAATAACGTAGTTTGAAAGGTAAATATACTCACCGAGACCCTTTGGTGTGATTCCGCTGCTGTCTGCAGGGTTGACGGCCCAGTGGTAATACTTTAGCGTATGCATGAGCTGCAGCACAGTGCCCACTCGACGAATTGTGTTGTAGATGGTTGCCGTGCCAATGAACTCTGCAGAAAGGTATGTGTACAGAGAGAGCTGTACCTGAAGTGGAAACACACACACACACATATGTTATTAAGTGCAATGCGTAATTATTCTCCAAAGACGTATACAATGCATACTAACTAAAGACATTCATTGTGGTGGATTGCACACGGAGCAGATTATCATTGCAGGTTCATGGTATGGATGGCCAATGACCCTATATTTCTTAATGTCACAATTGTCGCTGCTCCACTCTGTTCATTGATGATTAGCATTTCCTCTGTAATTAGCAACAGACCTGACAAGAATCCTTAATCCCACCACAGTCCTTCTAGCTATAAGCACCAAGAGCTTTTCCCCTATGTCGTAAATTATAGGATATTAAAATCGAATGATATAAACGAATTAATGATGAAAGGCGGCAGTGTGGTTATACGATGTGAACATGATGTGATGTGGTTTCATCAGGCTACTTAAATGTAACACTGGAAGTAAGAGATCGCCATGCTGTTTGTAATGTTATTTCCATGGGAACAGAACAGTAAAATGCACTTACAAAATCGTATTTGTCTACTAGGACAGGGTCAGTAGGCGCACTTCATTCATTCATATATTGCATGCTCCCATCATTCACACAGCTGGCTCTCCATACCCAGTGCAGCTCGAGGATGGGAACAGAGGAAACATTGGACTTTGTAGCATGTCCTAAGGGAAAGAGCCAGAGTAGCTCTCTGTGCCGATGTAGCTAAAAGTGGTCTAACCCATTTCATTATCTCACGCTTTTCTCATTTTCCTCTCTCTTTCTCTACGCTCTATTTTAAAGGAGTGTTGCAGCAAGCCTAGAGACACTTTGTATATATTTCCTCTTTTTATTTATTCAATAGTTCGGCCACCATCAGCAGAATTCCTGAAGCAAATGCATTCGCCACACAAACTCAACTCCTTTGATATACCTCATCCCGTTTTCCATGGGTCATTATTTATAATGGAAAGAAGGAGGCTCTTGAACCTTTCAAAAATGTGAGAGCAGGAAAGTGGAAGCAAGTGATGACTTGTCAATGACTTATACATGTCAGAATATGTCTGGGGTATGAGCTCCACTACACTGCTCAGACACTTGGCTCTGGCTGGGTCAATGTCATGTGAAGCACAAATCCAAACTGTGGTAAGGTAAAACAGCATCAAGTCATAATAATACTTTTTATTTATTTTTTCCTTTTGTTCATACATGACCTCTTTTAAAATCAGCACAGCTCTCCACTTTAAATACAGTATATCATATTTGTCATATTGGTTTATTTTGTTATAATAGTCTAAAAATAGTTGTGTCATAACAGTACCTATTTGCATATTTCAGTTAGTTTCGCTACATATTCTTCTTTCCGTGTCATTGTATGCACCACATACAACCAAAGGCAAATTCCTCGTATGTGTCAACCTACTTGGTAATAAAACCGATTCTGAAATGTTAGTTAAAAAAAAATTATAAAAACATGGGTAGATATTATTTTTTTTTTTTTAATCCGAGACATATTTCATCACTACTTTGTTTGTTTCCACCTACACAAACACAAGTGCCATCAAGAATCTTACCAAACTGAAACTGTGACTACTGATAAGTGTAATACAAGCTATCAACACTGAACACTTTAAACCACATTTCCAGAAGTATGATGTAAAGGATTTGTGAAGCCATCTGTGGTTGAAAGCTCCTGATATGCATTCACTTCAACTCTAAGGCTCAGGACACTTTTCCCTTAGAGGCTGGATTCCCTGAGAGCTCACCTTGGCAGGGGTGTGGATCCAAATGGCTGCATTGAACAGGATGTGGTCACACAGCTGCTTCAGCAGGGGGGCCCCGTGTGCCAGGCTGTCCAGATATTTAGCAAAGCACAGGAATTGCTCTAATACAGGCCTGGTGATGTGTGCACGTGATGACTGTAGGAAGAAGCACAAGGGCATGTTAAACAATAATAATATGTCCCATCCTATTCTGCGTTAACCATGTATATATTCTTCTGATTCTGACTGACTTACTAATAATGAGACCAACACCCCATAGTAACTGTTAATGAAATGTTTCTTTGCAGTACCCATCAGTAGTAACACCTTAATGTTACACAAATACATCTGTAAATGATAGAAGTGGTCAATAACAGGGGGAAATATCGGCCATGTCCCTTAATACCATTCGAGCAAATCTAAGCAGTATTAATCTGATGTTTCTTAAGTGAGAATTAAGTAGTTAAATGTCAATAGAATAAAATAGAGTGATGTGGAGATAATTTAACAGGCGTATTGAACATACAGTGTATGTTTTTTTTTATTAAAGGGATATATTATACATATGTTCAGGTATATCATTGTAGTTTGGGTTACTGCTATAACATTTGTAAACTGTAAGCTATAATGTTTATAAAAAAAATACTGTCCGTCTTGTCTTATCTACTCTGTCCTTTTTTGTCATTCGAAAATGTTGTCAATTCCCGTCTGTGTAGGTTCATTTAAAGGATTACTTGGTTCTGTCGATTATTCTTATGTTCTGTTGCAGCCAGATAGCAGGTTGGCATAAGTAATACATTGATCTTTTTAGTTATTATTTCACTAAACAAGATTGAAACTAAATTACGAAACGTTGCAGAAACTAGACATTGCAGAAACTTGCAGGATATGTCACTTTACGTATACTGTTACCACCCCTTTCTGAAACCTGTTCTCTGCCCAGTGGGGGACTTGGTGAGGGCAGAAGAGAAGGAAAATGAAGGCAATAGGGAGAGAGTATGTGTGGCATAAACAGATCACCAACAGATGGTACGATATGTGGAAGCGTGAAACCTGGCAGCGGGAAGGAAGCAAAAAGATAAAAAGCGCAGCTCTCAGATGCCGACTGTCTGGCTGTTAGTTAACAGCAGCTGAAGCCAGCAGGCAGGCGAGTCACTGAGTGACAAAGTGGAGTCATTTCTCAGAGCTCCGAAAGAGCCCACACTCTGGGGAGGCCTGCAAGCTGCTAGATCTGCATCACAAAATGGGTAAATAAAGATTGATGCGGTAAGAGAGAAAGGGGAAGAGAATTAGTTCTTCCTCTAGCTCTGTTTAGTTCAAAGACACATTCAGGACTCTGCCACAGGAGATGGGAGATCAGACTGTTGACAGGCCTTGGAGAGTGCAGGCAAGATACAGTGCACCTTGATAGTGGGGAAGTTA
The DNA here is from genome assembly GCF_902827115.2 of Pseudochaenichthys georgianus. Classification (NCBI taxonomy): domain Eukaryota; kingdom Metazoa; phylum Chordata; class Actinopteri; order Perciformes; family Channichthyidae; genus Pseudochaenichthys; species Pseudochaenichthys georgianus. The sequence continues at coordinate 16,822,440 of NC_047515.1, forward strand.
AAAGAGGTTTCAAAAGCAGATGGGCTTGTAAGTAAAAAACAACTTCAAATCACAGTTCAAAGGGACACAAAACATGCTGTGATGAGAATATTATATGGATGCGGGGAAATTGGTTAATATAGAAATGACAAGTTATTGTAAAGTGATGTGTCACTGAGGTTAGGAAATATTTTCAATATGTAATGGAGGCTCTGCCACACCTTCTCTAGCAGGTATCCAATCACCAAGAAGCCCTTCCCTCCCAGCATCTGCTCCTGCATGGCCACAGAGCTCTTGAGCAGCTCAACCAGGAAGGCCAGGAGAGTGGCACTGAAAAAGAGGAAGACATAACATGTCACACAGGAAATACAACATTCATCTATTCACACAGTCATTAGGTGCTGAAGGAATTATTCTAAAAACAGCAGCAGCATGAGGACACAGTGTGGCAGAGGCAGGATAAACAAGGTCATTTCAGAGGGTGCCAGCAGTCAGCTGGGACCCCCAGCCCAACACTTTCATCCTTCTTGAAGAAGAAAGAGAAGAAAGCCTGAGCGCGCTGAGGGTCTCTCTAGGGAGAGTGGTCTGGAGGGGGGGCGAATTGAACCAGGGTGTGTGTTAGGTAAGAAAAAAGCGTTCATGGGGGCAAGGCAGTGCTCTGAAGACGTTGCTTTTTTCTTTGTTGGAGGGCTTTCCAGTTGAAGCATTTGGCTGAGTGACAGTGGTGCTCAGTGACACTTCTTAATCGGCTTTCCCCCACATCCTCTAGCGGCCTCCGCTCTAGCCCAACAATCACAAGGACACAATCACTCATGTGCCGGCTGGTCCATAGATACTGCACACACACTGCACACACACTGCATACGAATTCATACAAGGAACTTCGCTCTGCTCTGTGTTTGTTAGTCTACCTTGTTAGTTTGCAGTTGCTCCTTGCTAGCTTGTTGCTCCAAATGAGCAATAACTGAGCCATGGACAAAATAGTGTGACAGTGATCTCCGTGTGCTATTGGTTTAGCCTCCGGTACTTCACTGCAAACACAGCTACCTTTCAATTGTTCAGAACAGTAGCGACTCATATCACTGCTGGTTTGGAATTGGCGTGATTAGAGTAACATGAGATGTTTTATCAAAAGGACCATTTGTGTGATCTCTATTCCGGGATGCTGTTGAGAAAAGCCACTGCACATTGACTGGCATTTGAGAGAGTGAATGGTTTGCAGAGGCTTTGAATTCCTCAGCTCTACAAGCTTTAGAAGGACTCCATTGAAAAGCCAAGACAAGGACAAAGCAAGTATTGCAGAGAATGACACTGTGAGGAAAAGACCCTTGACATGCTAGTGAGGGAGAAACAGGACAGAATGGAGGGAGGAGAGGAGACGACAGAGGCAGAGAGCTTTGCGCATCAGGGGGTTGAGCTGCTGTGTGGCCACACCCGCGTCTCTCTGCTACTGCTGTCCTCAAACTAACACAGGATTAGAGCACAGCTCAGACTGCATCCAGGGCACAGTGGGGAAGCTTTGGACTGACCAGCTCAGGACGACAGGGATGAGAGGAGTCCAAACCAGAGAGTAGAGATAATAATAAAAACTGGACTACAGCTTGACCAAGGCTGGTTTTATAAGCAGGCAGTGGTTTATTTTGGATACATTATTATGTACCAATATAAGCAATTAATGTACACAGTATAATTAAGATTAAGTACTTGTAATACAGAAAGACTTGTATCACCATATTATTTATCTGACATACACATAGTCTTGTTCTATTTCCTTTTTATTTCTGTGTTATGTTTTACTGCCTGTTATCATATCACAACATGGCATACCAATTAGGAGAAACCCCATTGTATCTGTGATGCTGCCCCACCTTTAAGCAGGCTAATTATATAGATATTTAAAAAAAGATTGTTAATATTATTGTAGGCTTCTCTTCTTAGTCTTTCTCCCTTATCAGTCAATTACATCCTCGTATACACTAAAAGGGTTCAGGTGTTTAAGGATCAAAATACCATCACATTTAACTCCAAACAGACCTTTTGTCTTTTGCAATTCAATGAATCTAATACATTCAGATTGACCAAAAGTAAGATAACTTTGTGTAGCCTGTAACAACATGTGTGCTTCTTACCATACAGTGGGTTCCACCTGGCTATCATTCAGCTGATGGTAGTCCAGCTGAGCGAAGAGCGGGAACAGCACCTGTATCCCACCAATGGAGTGGATGGCACTGTGGATGGAGTGAGTCCCTGTGGCTTTTACATCCTGTGAGGATAATAACATAAACCTTAATAATGACAATTCAAAATGCGTGCACCGGAGATGAATTAAAATCTATGAGAGTGACACAGAGTTAAGAATGGGCTTGGAGCAAAGCAACTGACCTGTAGCATAAGGGCGTGTGGTGAGTGCACAAAGATGGAGGCATTTTCTTTAGGCGAGGACTGCAGGCAGAGCTGGGCGTCAGTGGCCTTGGCGTTATAGGTGAAGGCGATAGAGCTGGCCAACTTACCGTCATACAACACCTGCTTGTGATGCTCTGCTAAGTGAATGTCACTCTCTGACTTAAACTTAAAAGTGCTCTGGAAAAAAAAGAGAGAAGAAAATGGGTGAGAAAAAGGGAGAGATAAAGATATTCACGTAGCTCCTTTCTACACTTGCAACCCATCAGTGTCTCTTTGTCGTTATCTTTTAATTAAAACTTTATTAAGAAATATCCATTCAAGAATGAAAAATGACAGGATGTTTTATTAGCAACGACATGTTTAAAGAGGGCAAGATTTATTTATTGGTGCAGAGTAAATTAAAGAGGCCCTGTTATGCTATTGAGGTTTTGCCTTTATTACTGTAGTGTCTTATATAGGTTTTTGAGCATTTAAATGATCTGCAAAAGCTAAAATCTCAAAGTTCTCTCCATATGGAGCTTCTCTCCCACATAACACGCCCCTTCCTTAAACACCTTGATTGGACACCTTTATTTACTTCATTAACATATAGTGACATTACATTACATTATTACATTACATGTTACTTGTTAGACACTTTTATCCAAAGCAACTTACATACTCAATACTGTGAGCAATCCCCACAGGAGGAATTTGGGTGACGTGTCTTGCCCAGGGACACAACGACATGCTGACTACAGTGGGGTTTGAACCTGCTGTGACCCCCTGATCTGAACACCAACGCACAACCCACTGCACCACACACCTCCCTGACATCACTACGTAACACTCGCGCTTCTATTGACCAGTGCTCCAACACATTGGCTAAGGGGCGGGACATCTCTAAGCAGTTGACCAATCACAACAGAGCCGGGCCAGCTAACCAATCAGAGCAGACTGGGCTGGTCTGGTTTCAGACTGAGGGTGAAAAGAGGGGCTGCAGCACAGGCAGTATGAGAAAAATAAAGAGCTTTTTGAACATTAAAGCATGAAAACGTGTCACAATAGATAGAGGCACAAAATACAAATATGAACCAGAAAATGAGCATATTATGGCCATTAGAGTAAATTACTTTGAACAACACAAAGCAATCGTGCAAAGGCTTTTAAGCAAACCGTTTTTAGAACCATTTACAACTTAGCACGAGTTCTTGTCAGGGCATGTAGATAATTGAAGCAGTATAGAGTTACATTGTCTAATAAAAGCATAATTCAAGGTGCAAGAAAGAAGCAGGCAGGGGCCGTTATTCCGTTTCAATAAAGAAGGCATAAAATATAATAAAAAACCACATTTTATTTTGCAGTGCACACATTTAAATTTGATTTTATCTTTGTATTTCACAGCGGACATATACAAGTTTATTGTTATGATATGAAAGTACAAATCTTTTCTCGGCAGGTTTAATTTTGTTTCACTTTTAATCTCTGTGGCAGCTGAACATAATGATAAGAGGGAACAGGGACTGATACAAGTGTGTTTAGTACCAGAGGGGACTGTTAACTGCATTAAATGTAACCCAGCCATTTACTAGTCTAGCCTGTCCTATAGCAATCCTGAACCAAACACAGTCAGTGCTGAGTTCCCTTTAGTAGTAACGGAACAGGTGAACATATGAGAAGAGTTATTAAGTGTGGCTCGAAACACCTACAAATAAAGATAAGCAGTCTGTAATTGATTGTGTCCCCTTACATCCAAAGTAATCAAAACAGTGTGCTACAGTAACACCTGCTGAGATCAGTATTCTATTGATTTATCAGATGTCTTTATTGAATTTTGGTTCACCACCCTCATACCAGAGAGAGAGAATAGCCACATGAAATGTGAACAAAGTCGAGATACATTTATAAAACCAATAGCACCACACATTAATATATGTTTCAAGTTGTTGTTCTAACTTTACATGGTTTTCGGGTCAATTTCTTCAGTTGGGAAACCTTTTTTCTTATTATTTTCCCAGAACCGAGTGTGGCTAAAATCTCCAAATCTTAACGACAGTAACACATACCTACACTGGTAACTTAAATGGTATTGGTTCTTAACACACATATGAAGCCATTGAATGACTATGTTAAAAGAACTGGGAGTTCTATTAGTCAGTGGCTTACTAACACATTAATTATTGCAGATATAACAAACAGCTGATCAATAACAGACAGGTCTTAATTTAATCAATCAATTAACTGTGGACAGATAAGGTAAATTAATCTGTCAATGCAGTGTGAATGGAACATGCTTAATGAGGAAATTAAGTCCTTTAATCAGGCAGGTTGAATTATTAATGAATGAGAGAAATGTTTTTGTTTTTGTAATCCCACTCCGACTCGTGGATGGTGATAAAATAACAAGAGACAGAAGCTGAAGTAACAGTGAGAAAAGAACCATCTGCTCCGAAAGGGACTGTAGATAAATACAGTATGTTACGCAACACAAGCAAACTGGGTTCATGCATCTGCTTGAAAAGCATCTAAATCTGGACTGCTTGTTTTCAGTAGGGTAGTAAGTGGATAAAAAGGCAAGCTGACTCAGAGTTCCAATTGTACAATCATTGTGAAATCTATTCTGAATGCATATAAAGTGCAGCATTTAAGAAGGTGGCAAGCTTTGACATAACACATAAAGTGATTCACATTATTCTTAATAGTAAACTGTATATTTCAGCTTGAAATATTGCACAACACTAAATGTAAATTATCTTGTTTTGAAGGTTTTTTTTAAATATGAATAGGCCTATGTTACGTTTTCTGATCCTAGAACCTAATCCTCTGGGCCCAGGAGTTCAACACTTTTAATCCCTATCTGATCAGATCAGATTTGGATTTTGGGGAGTTCAAAACCAAAAAACAGGATTAGGATCACTTTGATATCCGATCAGATCAGGAAATCCAATCCAAGCTTTAATCTGGATCAAATCTTCAAAACGGGTAGTGCAAACCGACAACACAGGATTGGGATCAGTTTGATCCCAAAAAACTGGATTATCACAAATGTAATTTAGATTTAAAATAATATATCTTCAACAAAAAAAAAGTCCATCTGTCATCACCTTTCAAAAGTAATTGCGGACAATAGAAGTCTCTGTAACGTGTTCTCTTGTCTTCCTTGTATTATTTTTCATGTCCACTAGATGGCGATCGGTAGGATTAAAGCACTGATATTCAGGATCTAGTCATCTTGAAAAATCGTAATCTGGATCAGGCTGATCCTATCCTGAATTGCTTTGAACTCCAAGGACAAAATCTGGCCGATTTGTCTGATCCTGGATCACAAAAAATGGGATTTCTCTATCGGATCTGATAGAGATTAAAAGTGTTGAACTCTTGGGCCCTGGGTTTCAGATTTGACTAGATTGGCAAATTAATCCATGTACATTTACTGTTTTTATATCTGTTGTCTGGCAGCATTTTTCCAGGATTTTCTAGGAGAGAGTTGAACCACATTTAATGATGTATCTTCTTTCAGTCAGACAATGATAAGGCATAAGAAGTATTCTGTTCATCTTCAATGATCAAGTCCACACAGCAGCATGCATCTCATCAAGTAGTCTCTAACATCCTTCAAAAGGTCCTACTCATGAAACCCAACTGACAAGAAATAACAAGCTCCAGTGCCCTGCACTTTAGTGGGAGCCCTGCCGCAGTGTGAACATAATTATCTCATGGTTCATGGCTACTGTAACAAACCTGTAGTTTTATAGTATCTTTCAACAAGTCAGCCAGTCACATACAATATTTTAAGCACAGCTGACCTCTTTCTCTCCCAGTGCCAAAGGCTGTTGTGGACCAGGGGGATCACAACAACTACCTAACAGTAATAGGCAGACACTACCATGCTCATGCTACAGCTGCTGCCATCATAGCAAGACTAAACAATTAGATCTTTCTCAAATAATTCATAATATCCAATACAGATACAAAATGTGCTCAGTATTGACTCAATGTTTAAACTACCAAAGAGAAGTGATCAGTTTAAGTTGCACATCCAGGGAAATGTATCATTGCAAGACAGAGACATTTGGAACAGCTTTGCTATTTTCCCATGACTGCAATTACTTTTAAAAAGTCTCACTCATGTATACAATGATCTACGATGCAGATGAAAGCGACATCAAACTGCTTTTAACACTTTCTATATAGTGGAGCCATGGTGGTAGTGTTCAAACATTTGTAATTGTAAAAAAGGACTAAGAAGATGTCTATTGACTTTTGCCTATTTTCTAGAAATAGCATTGGCAGGTATTAGGGATGCTCCGATCGCCAATTTTGGGGCCGATCGCCGGAATCAGTATCGGCAGCCTGTATCGTCACTGATCCAGTAAATGAGTGACCCGACAGTGAAGAATACATGTATTTATAACTAGTTTAGCTTGTTCCAGAGGTAGATAAAATAGCTAAGTGTGTTAGGTCTAACTCTTAGTGTGTGTTCTGCTCCGCTCACCGGTCCGTCACAGCGGGTGGAGCTGCAGGATTTCTGCTTCACACACGTTGCATACGCCGCAATTTTATTGTCATTTTCGGACACCTTAAAATACTGCCAGATTGGCGAAGACATTTTGGCGAGATTGTTTTGCCGCGCACAGAGAAAAGTGTCATGTCTTTTACGTCATCATTTTACGTCATGCGATCGGCTCTCGCGATCTGCATTTTTAGAGAGCACGGCAGCTGATCGATCGGAGCATCCCTAGCAGGTACAGTGGGGCAAAAAAGTATTTAGTCAGCCACCAATTGTGCAAGTTCTCCCACTTAAAAAGATGAGAGGCCTGTAATTTTCATCCTAGGCACACTTCAACTATGAGAGACAGAATGGCGGGAAAGAATCCAGGAAATCACATTGTAGGATTTTTAATGAATTAATTGGTAAATTCCTCGGTAAAATAAGTATTGGGTCACCTACAAACAAACAAGATTTCTGGCTCTCACAGACCTGTAACTTCTTCTTTAAGAGCCTCCTCAGTCCTCCACTCGTTAACTGTATTAATGGCACCTGTTTGAACTCGTTATCAGTATAAAAGACACCTGTCCACAACCTCAAACAGTCACACTCTAAACTCCACTATGGCCAAGACCAAAGAGCTGTCAAAGGACACCAGAAACAAAATGGTAGACCTGCACCAGGCTGGGAAGACTGAATCTGCAATAGGTAAGCAGCTTGGTGTGAATAAATCATCTGTGGGAGCAATTATTAGAAAATGGAAGACATACAAGACCACTGATAATCTCCCTCGATTTGTGGCTCCACGCAAGATCTCACCCCGTGGGGTCAAAATGATCACAAGAACGGTGAGCAAAAATCCCAGAACCACACGGGGGGACCTAGTCAATGACCTGCAGAGAGCTGGAACCAAAGTAACAAAGGCTACCATCAGTAACACACTACGCCGCCAGGGACTCAAATCCTGCAGTGCCAGACGTGTCCCCCTGCTTAAGCCAGTACATGTCCAGGCCCGTCTGAAGTTTGCTAGAGAGCATTTAGACGATCCAGAAGAGGATTGGGAGAATGTCATATGGTCAGATGAAACCAAAATAGAACTTTTTGGTAAAAACTCAACTAGACGTGTTTGGAGGAGAAAGAATGCTGAGTTGCATCCAAAGAACACCATACCTACTGTGAAACATGGGGGTGGAAACATCATGCTTTGGGGCTGTTTTTCTGCAAAGGGACCAGGACGACTGATCCGTGTAAAGGAAAGAATGAATGGGGCCATGTATCGTGAGATTTTGAGTGACAACCTCCTTCCATCAGCAAGGGCATTGAAGATGAAACGTGGCTGGGTCTTTCAGCATGACAATGATCCCAAACACACCGCCCGGGCAATGAAGGAGTGGCTTCGTAAGAAGCATTTCAAGGTCCTGGAGTGGCCTAGCCAGTCTCCAGATCTCAACCCCATAGAAAATCTTTGGAGGGAGTTGAAAGTCTGTGTTGCCCAGCGACAGCCCCAAAACATCACTGCTCTAGAGGAGATCTGTATGGAGGAATGGGCCAAAATACCAGCAACAGTGTGTGAAAACCTTGTGAAGACTTACAGAAAACGTTTGACCTCTGTCATTGCCAACAAAGGGTATATAACAAAGTATTGAGATGAACTTTTGTTATTGACCAAATACTTATTTTCTACCATAATTTGCAAATAAATTCTTTAAAAATCAGACAATGTGATTTTCTGGATTTTTTTTTTCTTATTTTGTCTCTCATAGTTGAGGTATACAGGCCTCTCTCATCTTTTTAAGTGGGAGAACTTGCACAATTGGTGGCTGACTAAATATTTTGTTGCCCCACTGTAATTGTCTTGACTTGTCAATTTGCTGACTTATATGTTGTGTTTTGTAATTAACTTTATAACTCCAGATCATGCTATTACCCAGACCTGGACAAATAAGTAATTCACCAAAGTAAAACCATTTGTATAAGAATATATGCCAGTATCCACTTTTAACTATGGTGTGAGGCAATTCCCTTGTATGACTCTCAGCCCACAATTTCCTTGACTTTCCCCAAATCTTATGAACTCTGCTAAAACAGCAGTGATGAATGATAGACCAATATGACTGTCGCACTTATGTCAGTGTCTATAGAACCAACCCTGTCTCTTGATGTTATCAACAAATGTCTGGGAATGTCAAGTGAGTCAAAAAACAATGGCAATATAGAGCAAAATGAGTTGAAACTTCAAATGAAATAACCAGGAGTCCATCTTGGTTTGGAGTGCAATTTCCATACAGCAATATGAGAAGAGCCCAGGGATCAGATTCTACTTACAGGTCTGTCAGATTTTAAACCATAAATCATAGAGTGCGGTAGAAATTGTAACCCTGGGCAGCAATAATCTCTGCATTTCAACTAACCGCCAAAGTTACAGTTACACTCAACACAGTATGTTAGCAAGGGGAAGCATGTCAGACATCAAACATGGATGAGAGGATCACGGATCAGAAAATAAATCATGCATTAACTCAGATGTTTTTTTTTTCCTCTGGCTCTGGATTTGAGACGAGTAGAAACAGATATAAGGAAACTCCCAATGTACATACCGTAGCAACTCAGACTCTGCCTTGCATTCTCAATTAAAGCAGACAAGCCTCTAATCCCTTGGACAGCACTCCCATTACAACAACCAATCAGTGACCTGACACCTCTCTGACCTTTTCTCCCCAACTCACCTGGCTGGCTCTATCATCCTCACCATTACAAAGCCTATTCACAGCGTCATCAATTGAGGGTCATTGTCTCGCCTGGACATGCTCTTCATTATTTTCAGAAATCTGGGGGATTGCTCTGTGGTGTTACCTCTCTAATACAAGGTCTGGGACCACAATTAGCGAGGTAAACGGCAAGTCAGCTACCATTAGCAAAAAGACCAAACAATGACTCCACCTGGAGATCTCAAGGCATCCATAGACCAGACTGAAATCAGTATTTCATAAATACACATGGGAGTATACACAGGGATAATAAGTAATACAAAGGAAATACAATTAGATAAATACAAAATACGAATAAACATGTATTAAAGGTCACCTATTATGCAAAATCTACTTTTTCATGTATTTCATAACTAAATATGCATCCCCTCTGCGTTAAAAGATTCTGAAAGATTCAGAAAAAATTACCCGCTCTCTTTTTGTCCAGATCAATTTATATAAAAGCATGTCTGAAAATGAGCTGATCAGATGTTGGCCACTTTATGATGTCATAACGTTTTTTTGGCTTGTGTAACCATTAGCCAATCACCAACCAAGGTAACCCCCCCCCCCCCACCTTATCACCTGAATCTCCTCCTAGAGCACCATTGTGTTCATTTTAACCAAATATCTCGCAGAGGGGCGTGGGGAGGGGCTCCTTATTTTCATCTAAAGTAACAGCCACCGAATCAGCACTTTTGAAACAGGACTGAAACAGAGGGGATTATGGGATGCTGCAATGCATGATCTGTTTGGTATTTGGAGCCAAACACTTCAGAGACATGTTTTAAAACTGAGAACTATATTATATTGATGAAAAATAGTATATTAGGGGATCTTTAACAGAATAGAAATAACAAAAATAAATTAAACTCGGATCAGGTGAATGTACATAGATATACAGATATGTGAACAAGGTTAAATATACATTTAAATGTGCAGGTAACCGTGCGGGTGAAGCTAGAGCTTAAACCCAGCTGGGGTCAGATAAACAGAGATAGTGTAAACTGTCTGAGATACATCCTGTGTTTAAAGCTGATTTGGCAGTGCATGTCATTCCTCCATTTGTGAGTGGAGAGCTTAACAGTGTGAAGAAAGGCAGCAGCAGTTTGTGAGCGTCAGGAAGTGTGACAGTTAGAGTGAGAGAGAGCAGACTCTGAAACTAAGAATAAGCTGAGGGCACACTCCGTATCTCTTTCAAGATGAGTTAATAAAATAAATACAATTTCAATAAGGAAAATGTGCCAACCAAATATTTATGTCACCATGTGCTTCACATTCACAGTTAAATCCCCCTCTGGGTAGGTCACATCTTTCTGTATTCACAATCTTTTGCCTTTTGTCAAGAAGCTTGGGAGTGCTGCACCTGCTCATGCTGATATAAGTCGGCGCAGGACTCTATCCCCTCAGATGGCCTGCTGCTCTCCTCTGTGTATTGTGCTATTATTTCCCAAAAGTAGGTAATTTATGCAGTGTTTATCTAGGAGGAAAGGCATTGCTCCCAGGAGAGAGACACAAGGGGAAGGTAACATGGGGGTGGGCAGCAATGGGCATTGATTTCAAAGATTGATAGATGATGCAGACTGCTTACATGTACTCTAACTCAGTCCCTCTCAAGTGCATACCTTATAGCCTGGTCCTAGCTGATGAATTGCAAAGATCTGTGCTGGATTGAGGGCTTCACTGAACACGTAGACGGCTCCTAGCTGCCCGCAGAATACTCTGTTAGCGTCGGCTGTCTCTGAGGACCCGAGGAAGCACTTATCATAACTCTGAAAGAGGGACACAGAAGAAAAAAGGCTTTATCATTTTATACTTTAAGACCAAAAGGAAAAATATGCTAAATTCAGACAAAGCTAAATTGAACCGAGGGAAGTAATACATTTAATTATGCAAATGGTTATATTTTCTCCAAGTTATTATATTTTCAATATATTTTATCCAACATAACATCACCATCTGTGTTGTTTCAGTTTCAAACTTGACACTTCACTATCGGGAAGAGGGAAACAATGTCTCTGATTTACAAAGATAGGAAACCTCAATATAACCTGCGTGAAAGAGTGAATATGTGCTGTGATTGCAATCAGGATCAAATTAAAAGGATAACTTACAACAGCAGCAGCTAATTAACAAATGCTGAACAAGACAGTATGAAGGCCTATACAAGTGGGACTGAGAGGGTACAAAAACATCAAACCTGTTTATTGGAGTATTCAAAATCTGATCAAGCTCGTCTCATATTTTAGAAAAGCCCATCTTATCTGATATATGTGTGATGTGATTTAAACAAATACACTTTACCACACACAATTATGCTAACTAAGCTTTGTCAAAAATGTGAAAACCGTAACCAAGACAAAGCTTTGGTCCTACTTCAAAGGTTGGCAAAGTAGAAGAATGGCAATTATCTAAGTAGGAGGCAAATGACAATGCTATAATAGAAAATAATATCAAAAAATTGGAACATTTAGGTTTTAATATCAAAGCCCCAATACTAGAGAGAGAGAATAGCCAAAGATAAATACAAATTATCTAGATGTAAAAGGCTTTTTTCAGGGTATTTGTATATTACCCGAGTCCCCTGGCATGTAACAACATTCTAAATATCAGTTTACAATATTTTCTGTGAAGAAAAGTTATGCAGCCCTACTCTCCGTGGCACGTGTATTTAAATAATCCAGATCAAGAGAAATGTTAAGATACTAAGGTGTATATTATTTTCTTATTGTATGTTGTGATGTGATTATGTATGCCACATCGTCAAATACATTTCTACATGTCCTTCATTTGGTTGAATGGAGTAATCTCTTGCTGTGTGGTCTGATGTCTTGTGTCTTTGTGATGCATCTGTTTTTGCACACATCACAGGAAAAATCCTCCTCATTTGAATTATGCTCATATTCTTTCAGGTGTGGGAAAGCTGTCCAAAAAACCTTTCCATCACAAGCTAACAAGTGAGGGGATATTTGTATGAAATGCATCTCACCTCGGAGCAAGTGCAAATTGCTTTTTATTTCTGTAAATAGCTACTGTATGTGTGACAACAGGTTTTATTTTTAGAGTCATTCAAATATGCAAATTCAATATAACATGTATTTCAAAGCAGAATGTTTCAGTCTGATGGTATTTACACTGCTTAGATTCAGCCATGTTCACTCAACATAAATACATCTGTTTAATATTCCATCTTCAACTCTCTATTCTAGCACAACTCTGTGACAAATGGTTATTCAAATTAAGACTGAAATACCAGTCGTATATCTGAGAGAAATCCATGTTGCTGTGGTAAAACTCATTTTCTTGAATGAGCACTATTGAAGATGTATGTATGTCACAATTTGTATCCATGCGAGACGTTGTTGCTGAGGACCTGTGCCAATAAACATCAAACCCAGTGGAACATCAGACAGTAGTGTGGAGGAGTAAAAGAAGAGTGCTTACATCATTTGTGTTGACGTGCCATGCCATGTCTCCATAAGAAACAAGCTGTCCGTTAACATAGCATCTGATTTCACTGTTCCTCCAGCGGCTGTAGATGTGAACTATACTGATCATGTACCACTGAGGGGGAAAATAGAGTCAGATTAAAACGTTTCAATAACAGGACAAGTCCATTAACTAGCTTGACTTCACTTAACTACAACTGAGATGTAGTTTGTAGAGTTTGTCACAAACATCACCAAATTTGCTCCATCACCAACATTTCTGCTTTTCTCTCCTATTAGTTTCTTATAGAAGCGTGAAATTCTGATTTATCTTTGAATAACTGCAAAGCCATAGCCGTGAGGTTTGCTATCTAATGTTTTTTAAAACTGCAGTGGAAAACTTTGAATAATAGATCAGAGAAAAGGGTAAGAGGAAGCAAGACAACACATTTTTCACTCTGCAAAAAGCCACATCAAACACTGGCTGTCAGTACTACGAGATCAAACACTAACTATAGCTACTGAGTCAGGTCAAGTTTACAGATAGGAGATGTAACCTTATAAGATCTCTTGTCAAATAGGTGCAAATAAAAAAGAGACATTAACTATAATCAGCCTTATGACAGGAGAGGGAAACGTGAATTGACTTGAAGTTTCATATATATATTCTTAAAAGACTGAAAGCCCTTCCACAGCCATTCAGACTGTTTCGCCTCAACTTTATTTTAATTCAAATGATAAATGGAAAAGAATAGCGTATTCAATTATTTGATTTTCTTCCATAACTAATATAATTCCTTACATGTGGCAAAATGTGCCAGGTTGAAACTCTGGAGTGATATATGGGTGCAATCTGTCAACGGAGAACAGCCTCAAATATTCAAGAGGCTCATAGTGTGAGCACTGGCCATGTTAGGCCAACCACTCACAGCAGCAGGCAATAGGTTGTCCATCTCCTATGTGACTGTGAGGCCACTGCTTATTAGTTTGACCCATGAAGGGCGCAGAGAGCAGCCTAATGGAATTACAGCCGTCTACACACAAAGGTAAGGACACTTAAAAGAGGATTCATGGCTGACGGGAGGAGAGCAAGCTGCACACAGATAATTTAAAACGGCACTTATCCGCAGATGTCTGAGCCCAAAATCAATTAAAAACTTAATTCAAGATGTGTTATCTTCCAAGAGCTTCTACAAAACGATAGGCGCTCGGTGGTAGTAGCAGTGGGATGGATGCTTGTTCCCAGGTGATATGTCAAGGCTCTAATTGTTTCAGACGGTTATCCTGCTCTGCAGGGACAACTACGCTACACTAACATTTCATGCTAAATTAGGTTTCATTTTCTCATCTACATTTACATCCAATTAAGCCTCTAAGACTCCTCTGGGGGTCGTAAACGCTTCAGGTATATGTGTTGACATACAACTTTGTAATTCACATAAAAGAGCAGGTGATGGGCAAAGAGTCAGCGCTATGTGCAGCCAAAAATGCAGAGTGTTTCGAAACGGGTGTGTAATTTCTTGTTTTTCTAAATCATGTTCAGGCCTTAATTGCTTTCCTCTCAGCACAGGCCAAAATGATGTGAACTTCTGTTATTTGGTGGTTGGTGGAATGCAATTCAGGTTCAGATGTGACTTGCATATACTTGAAGTAGCTACTACCCATGTTTTGGAAGACGGCTGCTTCAATTGAAAATACTTAGGTCCAAATAACATAATGATACGTTGTATAGCAGCTGAAATGGTTAAAAGCCAAAGCTGCTCTTACCTTCCTGGGCTGAAAGTCATACTTCACACAATGCTGGAAACCTTTCCCTTTTGACTTCAGTGATGTCACGATCAAGCAGTTCCCAACAAAATGTGCAGAGTACCCGATGCCCTTGCTGGTCCGAAAGCTGTAAAACAGAAACATGCTCAGTTGCAATACACATCACGAGTTGCAAACCCAGTTCATGTATTAACAAGCAGGATTAAAGGCATTTTTTGTGACTCTACTTATATTTTTGGATATTTCCTTACCAACAATACTGTGCTATCATACAAACCAATAACTGTAGGAAACTAGCAGCTTCTCTCTGCATAATAAGATATGGGCCAGCATAATATTTGAATGCCTCGCGCTAAGCAGACACAAAGCAATTTGCAGGAGTAATTGACAGGTAATTGTTACGATACTTATGAGAATTATGATATTACGCTTAACCAGCTAGAACATGAAAATGCCTGAGGTGAGACTGCAGCTACTGTAAACTGCGCTGGCATGGTGACAACTACAAAGACTAAGACACAAGAAAAACGCTTAGTGGATGATAACACTTCAGTGATGCTCCCTGCATCTTATTCCTCTACTTTGATCTTCTTGAATCCAGAGATAAAAGAGATGTAAAATCAGCACTATGAAGATGCCCTCTGTATACCATTTAAGCAGACTATGGCTGCGGTTAAAAAATAAGCAGTTACCTCCTTTTCTTGCCCTTCACTTCTGTCAGTTACTCACTACAACCCCAGAGTATTTAGGTCTAAAGCCATCTTCAAAGCCCCAACCAGCTCCATCCTTTGGGAGCATCTTAAACAAACAGACCCCTTTGACAAGACAGATAAAGAGAGCACAGGCTTTAATATTGTGAGGTGCATGCAGTGAGCCGCAGAGCCCCACACCTAGCTGAGCCAAGACGCTCTGCTGAACAAGTCTGCTTGTGATTACACATCAGGAGAAAAAACAGCAACCTTGGTCCGCTTCTGAAGATAAAATCCTCTTTTTGTGTTGTCTACATGCCCTGCCACTGAGCCATGAGGCCCTCATGCACAAACAGGATTAGCTTGGCATATCTCTGCCTTTTTGTGACTCTGTCAGAAAGGAACGGCTGTCGCATGAATACCAACAACGTAGCTCAGGCATTTCCTCTTTTTATTTTTTTGATGTTACACATCAGAGAAATACAGAAGAAGTCCTTCCAAGGTGATTAGACTCTTTCGTTCCCTGTGATGCAGGTAAAGCAATGGCAGCCAACAGATAGAGAGAACTAACTGTTGTTTTCTCACCAATTAGTATGAACAGTCTTACTTGTCAGCCAACTCTACCTTTTCATCTTTATTATCCATCCTATCTATCATTTCCTTCCACAAATCTTTTATATGCCGCATTGTAGTGGGCGATGTTCTCCCTAAACTGCTCTCATAAACAGAAACAACAGCAGTTGAATATCACTTCACTTTTGGATTATTAATTTTAGCACTAATTACCCACTAGAGCCGATATGTGGCAGATATTCAAATCTAAATGAATCCCTCCACAGGGCCTCCCTCTGCGACAGCAGGTAGCAGTCGTTCATGCTTCACTAGATTTTAAATCTGAATAATCTCACCTAATTCCCCTCTCTCTATTATAATACATGAACATTACCTGGAGGGAAAAAAATAGGCTATTTCCCAGACCCCATTACATAAGTGTTGTCAGTGTGTGAAGAATAGCGCCTGTAAAACTAGTTTAACCTTGAAAAACAAGTTTCAACCATAATCTGCTTGGATCACTGTAGGTCACAGTATCAGACAGCATATTGCTTTGTCAATAAAGCTGCTGGTAGCTTTATAGGTCTCTGCAGGGAGAGAGTGATTTCTAATACACAGCTAAAGCAATTATTTTGATGAAAAACAGGAAAGTGTAATTTTCTTCTCTCTGGTGTTATAATGTAGACTCACAGCACCTCAGTGAGAGAGCTGGGAGCGTACTGAGGACACCGGAACATGGAGCACAGATGTATGTTCTTATTTACTCACCAGTAGAGATATGGTTTGTCCTTGTCAACATTGATGTTATTCAAGGGATCCATCCTGAACCAGGTATTGAATGTAAACCCGTTCTGATAAGGCCACTTGGCAATAGGAGGTAAAGCGATGGCCTGGGACAGAAAACACAAACAGATGGCGATTATGCATGTTTAGAGATAAATGTTCCAAAAGTAGCACTGCCTTTATGAATTAAGTTTAAGTAAAACTACGATCCACTATGGAGACCTCAACTTGAGTCGGACCACAACAACAAGGTGTTACCAGAGATCCAAAATGTGTTCCTTTAAATGTATTACCTATTTGCATAGGTCACACACGTGTATGTTCTATTGTATTATTATTATGATTGTTTTACTTAATGACAGAGAGGCAATTGCGAATATATTGTTACCTCAACAATGTTACTGGCCAACTGATCGCATTAAAGTTCCTGCTAATGCTGAATATGTTATGATGCCAAGAGTCCAGCCTTTTAAATAAATCCTACTATGACCCTGGTCCTATTTGCATATGGGGAATATGAATCTCTAAGATTAAGAGCGAGAAGTTTAAAACGCAATCTTTATCAGTGAAAAATGACATCTAATGAAATGACTGTGATACTGTAACTCATAAACCTACTTAATCAACAGGATTTGGCATGGTGCAAAGTATCTAAATGTAATGAACATTTAGAAGACTCCTGCCAGGATTTGAATCTCCCACCACACATTTACTGAACAATATCTTGGTTTTCTCTATGTGTGTCAACTCCTTAGTTTAACTATCAGCAGCTCTGAACTGCACCCATCTTATTTAGTCACACAACCGTGTCAAACTTTCTTACACAAGGTTGGTTATAACATTTCCCCCATCTACAAACCCTTTAAATCATTTGTTTTCTTGCAACACACAGAGGTAACATGTGTTTTCTCTACAGTAATAGTGGAGCTGTTTCTATCTACAAGTAAAGAATACTTCATACCTGTTTTCTTATTATATTACAAATCATAAAAATGTATTAGGTCATGAGGCATGTTCGATTGGAATGGGTTCATCGAAAAGGCATAAACAATGCACCATGACAAAACCTGTGCTGTAATAAACATATCATAATATTTTGACAAAATAACTTATTGACGAGAGGTACACCTTTTCCTACCTTGATTTACTTGAACAGCATTTATTTACAGAAAAAGAGATTGATTGTTCTGCTAATTTGTGCACATCAATTGTTTAACCATACAAACTTGTAGGTCTTCATAAAATGCATATGTCATTTTAAAATTGATTGTAGAGTGAAAACATGTGAAAGCTTACCGCTGCACTGCGTCCAGGAAAGTTGAAAAAGGCATTGGGGCCGTGTGTCTGGGGCATCTGATTCAGCACCGACAACATTTTGACGGCATGCTTTGGCTGCACAGGTGACAAAGATTCAAAAAAAGAGAAGTAACAAGACAGTGAAGGCTCTCGCTCTGACTGTTTGGGCAGCAGCAAATGAACTGTCAATTACCTCAATCATTCATTCTGTGGTTTGTCAATTATAGAACAAGCTCTAAGCAGATCAGGGTGATGGCTCACTGGGGGCAACTCAAGTGACAAACCAACACACACTTCTGCTTGCCTCACTACATTCAGTCCCTCGCTATCACTTACCCAGAGGTTGCCTTCTCCGCGGAGCATGCTGAAGAGCAATTTCAGTTCCTTCACTGTGATGCTGTAGCTGGCCAGCACTCCCAGCATGTCCACTAGCAAGTCTTTATAGAGAACATGGCATGGGTGAATCACCAGAAACACACAAACAAAGACAAGAGAAAGTAGAAAGAGAGGACTATTATCAAATACAGCTGCATTTTACAGATATAATATTTCATCCACACTGCACAGGAGGTCCTCACAGGGGAAACGTTTTTAATATGCATCAACTCCTGAGATAATTAAAAACAGACTCGCTCTAGTTTAGTTTCATTCTCAGTTCATGGTCGGTGAAATTCCATGTTATTTATCATAGAAGCACTTTCACACTACAACACACTACATGATAGGCTACATTGTTTAACTTGGAGGAACAGTAACACAGCAGAGAAAACACGATTCGATTTCATCAGCTGAAACATCACTTATAAATAACACAAGGTATGAATGATATTTGCATCGGGCAACTTGTCAAAGTGACACTGACTTCCACAGACAATCCCCCCAATGACCTGAATACAGATTGTAGGGGCTTATTGCAGACATTTTAAACTACAAAGTAGTAGACCTTAAAGAAGGACTGTGTGTGTGTGTGTGTGTGTGTGTGTGTGTGTGTGTGTGTGTGTGTGTGTGTGTGTGTGTGTGTGTGTGTGTGTGTGTGTGTGTGTGTGTGTGTGTGTGTGTGTGTGTGTGTGTGTGTGTGTGTGTGTGTGTGTGTGTGTGTGTGTGACACTGGCATTTGTTTTCAGAAGATATTATGATAGTGACGTTCGTTCCGGTATATGTTCGACAGCATTTAGCACTACATCGAGAGATTAAGATTAAACTAATTTATTTTGGGAACACCCGCATATAGGCTACCTATGGAGTTAACCAGATGTGTGTAAATTACTGTTCATGGTCATTTGAAAACAAATACCGGTGTCGGACAGACACAAACACACTGAACACACAGAGCTGAGCTGAGCACATACACACACACATCATGCGCCTTGGTGACTGGACATCTCCTTCATAAAACTAATAAAAGGGGGAGTAATCGGGCAGTTCAATGTGTGTAGAGGTGTGTGTGGTTAACACGTAGCAGCCTGCAGTCACTCGCTGTTCTGATGAAGGTAAATACAACGAAGGCGGTGCGTCTAGATACTGTCTGGCCGACATATCCTTAAAATGAAGTCTGAGTTGTAAATATATCTCAAATAATGTATGCACTGCCATTTCCCCACATAAACATAACAGTCTGCAATGAAACGGTTGTCTCCTGAGCGCTCCTCTTCCTACTTGGCGCACCGGTAACTTAACTAGGCTACTGGATGAAATAATATGACTGGTATAGGTGCGAAAATTATTATGATAAAATATTTTTATATATTTATAATTCTGCAAATATTCTGCAGATAAACTCACAACTATTTCGCGGCCCGGCAGTAACACCTCCGCGGCCTGGTACCGGTCCGCGGACCGGGGGTTGGGAACCCCTGGTCTAATTGAGACTTTTTGCAATAATTGAGGTCTCAATAAACAATTTAAATTGGTTGAACTATGATGATTGAATAACTGAAAAGTAAACCAGATAAAAATAACTCCAAAGACTTTACACTTCATGTCTTCCATAGTTTTCAATATGTTTAAAGCAATAATTGAATGCACTGCTGCTTGTCTTTACTGTGTTTTTTTTACATTTTTACAACAGAGAAAATACTGAGAGGAATATGAAATGTTTGAAATTAACTTTTTCCATCCAAAATCGGAATCACAACTGTGCCAGTCTACTGTAGCTCAAAATGCAGATCCATTCAAAGATACAGACAGATGTTTGTTGCCTGACTGACAGCTAAAACTAAGAAGGCATAAGCCATGAAAAAAACATTGTGTATTTTACATTTGATACAAAAAGAAGCATGCTCACACATTTTTCCTACCTGCAATCATGTCGTCCACGGAGCTCATTCTGAATAGCACCTGCTGGATGAGGCCCACCTCAGTGCTGGTCTGCAGGTTTCGAACACTTTTCCGAAGGATAGCAGTGAACATGCTCCAGATCTCAGCCTGGCAGGTGACGTCACAGTGACCCAGCAGCTCCACCATGCAGCCGATGCTCTCTGCATCTTGGATAATGAAGTTGGTCTCCAGATCAAACTCACCACCCACCAACTGCAGAATAAGATAAGACAGAAAAGTTTGGATTGTTATGCCTCTCACATGCTGCCTAAACTATCTTACACTGAACAAAAATATAAATGCAACACTTTTGTTTTTGCTCCCATTTTTCATGAGATGAACTCAAAGATCTAAAACATTTTCTATATACATAGGGTTATACAATTAACCCTTGTTCTCTACCGTCCACCAGGCACCTTGGGGGACTTCTTGGAGGAATTAGATAATCTCCTCTCATACATCCCTGAAACTGGCCCTCCCGCTGTACTTCTCGGAGACTTCAACCTCCAGACAGGGAAGATAGCTGAACTAACATCTCTTTTAACCGCCTTTGATTTCTCACTGTCTCCGTCCCCACCAACTCATAAAGCTGGCAATGTCCTTGATCTCATATTCTCAAGGAACTGCTCTACTTCTAACCTATCTGTAAACTCGCTCCACACATCCGATCACTTCTTCATTTCATTCTCTTTACCCCTTTCCAAACATAACAAACTAATCTCATCCTGCACCTGTCCGACGTAACCTTTGTTCCCTCTCCCCCTCTACCCTTGCCTCATCGGTTCTCTCAGCCCTCCCTTCCTCTGACTTGTTCCAACTCCTGCCTCCAAACTCTGCTACAGAAACTCTCCTCTCTACTCTCTCATTCTCTCTGGACTCTCTCTGTCCTCTCACATCTCGGCAGGCTCGTCAGTCCCCTCCTGCTCCCTGGCTAAATGACGCACTGCGTGTGTCAGAAATTAAGTTAAATCAATGTTTTGATGAAATAAAGTTTAAACATACCGTCAGTTTAAATGTTGTTTTATACTGAAAAACCAGATGTTCTTGTGCACAACCAGTTGTTAAGCTTTTATTCTGAAAATCCTTCATCTCCGGTTAGCATTTAGCATGTGGCTAATATACCATTTACTATAGAGGTGAATTTAGTAGCGATATGACACGGAGTGTTGCACACCGAAACCTACTGATTTCAACACTACAACTATAGACGTCGAGATATTATTATTGCTGAATATTAAATGAAGGTACAGTTTATTTGAATACGTTATTGTTTACAGATGTGGGTAGCATGTGACAACATCCGGAACGACCGGAAACCAAACTGCCGTGAAGTATTTCCTGTATTTTTTGGAGTATTGATTACATCGTTTAGAATGTGTTAAATGAAAAGTCATGAAAGAGTTAAGGAGGAGAAAAGGCGTGTTTAGTTATATATTTAATGTACAATGTCTGAATCCTCTGTAATGCGCAACAACGAACATTGGAGACGTGGAGGGCCGATCCCCAGCAGCGCAAACCGGCACACGGGAGGAGCCAGCAGAGGATATTTAACAGCTGAAAAAGTGGTTCTCGCTCTCTTCCTTTTCGCTCACGAGAGCAGATCACAGCTGTTTTTCTGTCTGAACAATATTCTGCTTGTGACACTACCGCACCTTTTTTTTTTAAATTAAAGTACCCAAATTGAACCTTCTCAGTGACTCAATAAGTCTCTTTTTTAAAAGCTGCTCTTCTGGATGCGAGAATAACGATCACAGTTTACACATGCTAATAGAATCGTCCTTAGGGCAGCAGAGATCGGAAACGGTGGAAATCCAAACACCATGACGACCTCCTAACCTATCAGGCTCTCCTCTCCTCTTTCTCTGCTTCGATCTCTCAGGCAAAAAGCACTTTCTTTCAAGATAAGATCCAATCTTCTTATTCCAATCCCAAAAAACTATTTTCCATCTTCTCCACCCTCTTGGACCCCCCCCCAAAGCCCCTTCCCCCTCCTCCCTTCTGTCAAGCGACTTTGTTAACCACTTTGAAAAAAAGGTTGATGATATTCGCTCTTCTTTTTCTGACTCACCTTTACTCACGGCTGGGTCACCAGACCCTCCTTTCACCCACACACTAACCTCCTTTTCCCCTCTCTCTCCAAGTGAGGTTCTTACCCTCATTACCTCTGCCCGTCCTACCACCTGTCCTCTGGACCCTATCCCTTCAAACCTCCTTCAGACTATCGCTCCTGATATTCTACCGTTTCTCTCCCATTTCATCAACACTTCTCTAACTTCTGGTCACTTTCCAAACAGTCTCAAGGAGGCGAGAGTAAACCCTCTCCTAAAGAAACCCACTCTCAACCCGTCTGATGTTATAAACTACAGGCCTGTCTCTCTCCTCCCGTTCCTGTCTAAAACACTTGAATGTGCCGTCTTTAAACAACTCTCCTGTTATCTCCATCAGAACAACCTTCTGGATCCGCACCAGTCTGGTTTCAAGGCAGGTCACTCCACAGAAACTGCCCTCCTTGCTGTCACTGAGGAACTGCACACGGCTAAAGCAGCCTCCCTCTCTTCTGTCATCATCCTTTTGGACCTGTCTGCTGCATTCGACACGGTGAACCATCAGATCCTCCTTTGCACTCTCCAGGAACTTGGAGTTTCAGGCTCTGCACTTTCCCTCATCACCTCATACCTCAAAGACCGCACCTACAGGGTTACTTGGAGAGGGTCGGAGTCCGACCCTTGTCAATTAACTACAGGGGTCCCTCTGTTCTTGGTCCTCTCCTCTTCTCCTTGTACACAAACTCGCTCGGATCAGTCATTAGCCTGCATGGTTTTTCATACCACTGCTACGCTGACGACACCCAATTAATTATGTCCTTCCCCCGCTCAGAGACCCAGGTCGTTGCACGCATCTCTGCTTGTCTAGCTGACATCTCTCAGTGGATGTCTGCTCACCACTTCAAGCTCAACCTTGACAAGACTGAACTGCTTTTCCTTCCGGGAAAAGATTGTCCCACTCTTGACCTGACAATCAACATCGGCACGTCTATTATTTCCCCGACTCAGACTGCAAGGACTATGGGTGTGACACTAGATAACAACCTGTCCTTCACTGCAAACATAGCTGCTACAACCCGTTGCTGCAGATACACGCTTTACAACATCAGGAGGATACGTCCCCAGCTGACCCAGAAAGCGACGCAGGTTCTGGTCCAGACTCTCGTCATCTCACGTCTAGACTACTGCAACTCCCTCCTGGCTGGTCTACCTGCATGTGCCATCCGACCTCTGCAGCTCATCCAGAATGCAGCTGCTCGTCTGGTCTTCAACCTTCCTAAATTCTCCCACACCACGCCGCTCCTCCGCTCCCTCC
Source organism: Pseudochaenichthys georgianus (assembly GCF_902827115.2). Taxonomy (NCBI): domain Eukaryota; kingdom Metazoa; phylum Chordata; class Actinopteri; order Perciformes; family Channichthyidae; genus Pseudochaenichthys; species Pseudochaenichthys georgianus. The sequence continues at coordinate 16,846,228 of NC_047515.1, forward strand.
ACTGGCTTCCGGTAACTGCTAGAATCCACTTCAAGACAATGGTACCATGCTGCGAATGGATCTGGCCCTTCCTACATCCAGGACATGGTTAAACCGTACACCTCAGCATGTGCACTCCGCTCTACATCAGCCAAACAGCTCGCTGCACCCTCAATGCGAGGGGGACCCAAGTTCCCATCAGCAAAAACACGTGGGTTTGCTATCCTGGCTCCAAAATGGTGGAATGAGCTCCCCATTGATATCAAGACAGCAGAAAGCTTACACACCTTCCGGCGCAGACTGAAAACTCATCTCTTTCGACTCCACTTCGAGCGATAGAACAATTAACAAAGCACTTATATACTAATAAAGGACTGGGCGGTGGTGGCGAAGTCCATAGGGACTTGGCTTAGCAACTGGAAGGTCACCAGTTCAAGTCCCGGAAAGACCAAGTGCTACCGAGGTGTCCCTGAGCAAGGCACCGTTCCCTACACTGCTCCCCGGGTGCCGTACATAATGGCAGCACACTGCTCCTAACACTAGGATGGGTCAAATGCAGAGAAACCGTTTCGGTACCTGTACAGTGTAATGACAATAAGTTGAATCTATCTATCTATCTATCTATCTTATCTAAAGCCAGTTGAGTAGCACTTGAAATGTTTTTGCTCTATGAAACCTGATATACTTATATGATTCTGTTTTCTTCAAGTTTGTATTTTGTTGGTCGAACGCACTTATTGTAAGTCGCTTTGGATAAAATCATCAGCTAAATGCAATGTAATGTAATATACACAAAATAACCATTTCTCTCAAATATTGTTCACAAATCTGAAAAAATCTGTGATAGTGAGCACTTCTCCTTTGCCGAGATAATCCATCCCACCTCACAGGTGTGGCATATCAAGATGCTGATTAGACAGCATGATTATTGCACAGGTGTGCCTTAGGCTAGCCACAATAAAAGGCCACTCTGAAACGTGCAGTTTTGCTTTATTGGGGGGGTCATGGGGGGGTCCGAAAACCAGTCAGTATCTGGTGGGACCACCATTTGCCTCACGCAGTGCAACACATCTCCTTCGCATAGAGTTGATCAGATTGTTGATTGTGGCCTGTGGAATGTTGGTCCACTCCTCTTCAATGGCTGTGCGAAGTTGCTGGATATTGGCAGGAACTGGAACACGCTGTCGTATACGCCGATCCAGAGCATCCCAAACATGCTCAATGGGTGACATGTCCGGTGAGTATGCTGGCCATGCAAGAACTGGGATGTTTTCAGCCTCCAGGAATTGTGTACAGATCCTTGCAACATGGGGCCGTGCATTAGCATGCTGCAACATGAGGTGATGGTCGTGGATGAATGGCACAACAATGGGCCTCAGGATCTCGTCACGGTATCTCTGTGCATTCACAATGCCATCAATAAAATGCACCTGTGTTCGTCGTCCATAACATATGCCTGCCCATACCATAACCCCACCACCACCGTGGGCCACTCGATTCACAACATTGACATCAGAAAACCGCTCACCCACACAACGCCACACACGCTGTCTGCCATATGCCCTGAACAGTGAAAACCGGGATTCATCCGTGAAGAGAACACCTCTCCAACGTGCCAGACGCCATCAAATGTGAGCATTTGCCCACTCAAGTCGGTTACGACGACGAACCGGAGTCAGGTTGAGACCCCGATGAGGACGACGAGCATGCAGATGAGCTTCCCTGAGACGGTTTCTGACAGTTTGTGCAGAAATTCTTTGATTATGCAAACCGATTGTTGCAGCAGCTGTCCGAGTGGCTGGTCTCAGACGATCTTGGAGGTGAACATGCTGGATGTGGAGGTCCTGGGCTGGTGTGGTTACACGTGGTCTGCGGTTGTGAGGCCGGTTGGATGTACTGCCAAATTCTCTGAAACGCCTTTGGAGACGGCTTATGGTAGAGAAATGAACATTCAATTCACGGGCAACAGCTCTGGTGGACATTCCTGCTGTCAGCATGCCAATTGCACGCTCCCTCAAAACTTGCGATATCTGTGGCATTGTGCTGTGTGATAAAACTGAACATTTTAGATTGGCCTTTTATTGTGGCCAGCCTAAGGCACACCTGTACAATAATCATGCTGTCTAATCAGCATCTTGATATGCCACACCTGTGAGGTGGGATGGATTATCTCGGCAAAGGAGAAGTGCTCACTATCACAGATTTGTTCATATTTGTGAAAAATATTTGAGAGAAATGGTTATTTTGTGTATAGATAAAATGTTTTAGATCTTTGAGTTCATCTCATGAAAAATGGGAGCAAAACAAAAGTGTTGCATTTATATTTTTGTTCAGTGTATGTTGATTTAATGCTCAAGAAAATAGTGCAATATATTAAACTAAACCTTGGCACCAAGGTTCGCTCTCTGACCCAACTTTCAACTCTGTTCTTGATCATGTTTTTTCTCTGAGGGGATATAAGCCAAGTGAACTCTGCCACTTGGCTTATACTTGGCTGCCACCGGGTTTCATTCCGACCTGCGGACCATCTACCCTTTTCATAACCTCTGTCTCCCCCTTCCAAATCCTTCTTTGATCATTTTTTTTTTTTTTAAAACAAGTTTACAACATGACATTGCAATGTTTTTGGAAAAACAGTTTTGCTTTTAATGCTAACCAAGCAAACCAACTCTGGGGTCACGCACTACCCTACTTCTCCCAATAACATATGCATATGAGAGTAGATGAAAAAAACAACTTGTAAAATGCAATGTGTTTAAGTGCAATCAACATATTACATTTTTGTAAGGGTAGCCTGGCTCCTTTGCTGCGAATCAACATCAATATCATCCCTGTAGGCAACACAAATCGCCCCTGTACTACCCAAGCAGGGGTCTATTTCTTTAACCATAACTTATGCACTAAAAAGGGCTGGAAATGTGCACTACTTTCCAAAATTAAATTAGTATAATTTGTGTGTGTAAAAGTGTTACAGTGAACTGTGAGGAAAACAGAAATGGCATCTTGTTCACACGCTGACCTCATCCAGTCATCTCACCCTGGACATCTTCCCCAACTGCACGGACTGTATAAAAAAGCCTTGAAAAAGTCTGGAAACAAAGCTACTGACATCTTTCCCATTCCATATACTTGTAATGAGTCCTAATCATAATGCAATGTTTACTTCCTGTGACAGCAGTAGGCCTATATGATATCAATGATGACAGCAAATCTGTTCTCGTCATTCTGTAGCTCAGCTGTCAGAGGGATAGACGGCAGGGAAAAACAGTATAGAGCCACATTTTCACATCTTTGTGGAAAGACTAACCAAGATGGTTTTGGTTTGTCAAAATGGGCCACCTGCAGATTAAAGCCAAAGGAGTTAGCCCCAAAGTTAGTACCAACGACAGCATAAGGAATACCAATATATCAACTGATAATACAAAGAAATTACTTTAAGGATCCAGCGGGAGTACAAGGTAGTTTACATTAAAGTAAATATCTTTTTCAGACTAAAGGCTTCCCTGTTTCAGCCATTGCGACACATCTCAGGCAGTATATAGCACGCAAGGAATGGAACGAGCCACGAGCTCCCGACTGAACCTCTTCAATCTTCAGTGCCTCACCCATTAATTACACTATCCACAGGCACGTCACAGTCTTGAGAAGTGGTGTAATTGCAGATTCAGATCCTCAGAATAATTTGTACCCATTATGTTACAAGAGGGAAACAAAGGCATGGATTCACTGATTAAACTAAGTAAAGAGCAGAGCTTCCCTGAAGTCTACGGAGTAAATCAATGCAGAGTTTGAATACCACTCAAGTTGAGTGATGTGAACCCCATAATCAATGCTAGAAGTAAATGACTACATTCTTTGTAAACAAGAGGAGCCTGTTTACATATTTCAACAGTAAGGATGTGAAAGAAGTTAAGAAAGTTAAAAGAAATACAGAATTTGTTTAGAATCATCATGTTACCCCAACATATCCAAGAAACCAGTTAAAACCCATTCTAACTCTCTCTGTGCCTTGTTTATTATTTTTGCTATTACCTATCAAAAGCAGAAAAATGCCAAACATTGTAATTAAACAAGAACTAACACTATACACTTGTCTATTTATACTGCCACAGTTGACAGGACAATTCTGACAAAACCAAATCTATACGTTTTAAAGACTCTGAGATGGACGTGTAATTGGCGCTCATCTCGTGAAGGGTATACAAATGTTTGTACCGACAAGGACTGTTTACTAGAGTTTCATTAGGACCAAATGGGCACTCTAACTGCGTCTCTCTGCAGAGATGGAGAACCTGTCAGAAAGAGAACAATCTGCAACGCTCCATTAATTATACCTTCTTGGTGGAACAGCTAGAAAGATGCCTCTTCTACTGTAAATGAAAGGCATATGGGAGCTGGTTACCTGACAGCACAAGACCAACATATTCTTTGTATTCTGTACAAAATAATAGAAAGTTGGTCTGAAGGACATGAGAAAACCAAGAGCTGGCTTATACTGTTCCAACAAACAAGGGGATGACGGTTGCAGTGTTACCAATATTACTGAGAAAAAGGCTCAATGCAGAGGGTTTTTTAAGTAAACACTGATTCCCCTTAGCACGTAGTACGCATTCATCTTTCAGGACACAAAGTCAATGCTGCAGTGGTCTGAGTGTCTAGTGACCATGGAACTTACTGAGGTCTGGAGTAAAACCGGTTTAAAATCTGTGGAGAAACCTAAAGACTGTAATTTATTTGACTGTATCCATCCAATCTGACCAATCCAAAAAACAGCACAAATGCTGCACCATGTGGTAATGGTAACAGGACTTGTGATGCGATGCGCCTTTACAGTCTGAAGGTTAGGGAAGTATCCTATGTATATCCTAGTCAAATAGATATTTCTGTTTCACATTTCCAAAATGTGCAACACTAGTCATTTCTGTCTAGTACACAGCTTATTGATGTATGCCGAACTATATAACATGACATTTCCAAAACCTTTTTTAAACAGGCAATGCTTTATTCAATTAGAGTTGTATATTTAATATTTTAAAGTACAACTGTCTAATTAGGACCTACATTTATGTTTAAAGGGAACAACAGCAGCCGTAAGAGGCACAGACAAACATTCAGAAAGAATGCTCGCTTCCTCTAAAACTTCACCAGCAGAACTAAATGTTTCATTTTCTTCTCAGCTCCCTGCTGGCTCTGCAGGACTTATCTAAAACACTGTAACAGCAGGAAACAGTGGCAATGAAAGAATAAAAGAGGCTGTATACTCATTTTTCTGGCCCTTATCTCTGACTTTTACTCCTGATGGGTTTTGGCGATAGTATAGTCTGTTAGCCTTGGTCTGTTACCACAGTTAAAGTTAAACCAATTGCAGCTCAGCGTGATGGTGGAATGAGCTCTGCTGCTAAATCCTTCCTCACTGAGAATCAAAGATGATAGCCCTATCAGTAATCTGCACAAAACAGCAGGAGCTGCTTTGGGATGGACACACGTTCCAATACATTTAGATGCAAATGAGTCAGGACATTCAAAGAAACAAATGGTAATATCACAATATACCTTCTTTTACTGCTGGGCTGCTGTAATAAATGATACGGTAAAGTGGTGCTAACGTTTTTTGTACTCCCTGTATTGAATTAAATTATAAATTCCAATTTATATCCATCATGATATTTGATTAAACATCTTCACTATTTAACTATTTAACACTATTTAAAAAAAATACTTTGTAATGCACTTTTGCAACTCTTGACTGGAAACAACTGAATAAGAATTAAGATAATATCTGTTTGTTAAAGTAGTCAGCCTGTCATTAAATTACAAACCACAACCTATACTTATAACAATATCATCAGATGGATTCATATTTATATGAAAAAAGGAATCATGAATTCTGCTTAGTTTATTACTGCAGGCGTTATCGTGCCATTTGGTCACCATGTTGCCATGAATCTGCCAGTCAGTCTGTGTTGTGCCTCTGTTGGTAACAGTTGTCATTGGACCCGAATATCTTAAACTCAGCATGTTTCATGAGTACAATGGGAAATGAAAAACATTTAAAAACTAAATTATCATTAGACTTTCAGATCTTTAAACAAATAATAACACTGAAATGTTGATTGATATAGAAACTCAATATTGACTTGTCTCGGGAAAGCAACCTATTTCCCCCCTGAATATGCTACCTTGTTAAACATGAAATCCATGTTGAAATGAAAAAAAGAAAGCTAGTTTGATTGTAATCTTGTAAGTTACTTTTTGGCAAGAAACTTGAAAATACATTTTTCTGAGGGAGATGTTTTATACAGCAATATGTAATAGATATTAGAGGGAGTGTATGTTGAATTAAATGAGATGTATTGCATTGTTTTTTCACTGTATTGAATTGGAATCATGGAATGTCTTTACTGAATATCTGGTATCATCATGACATCCTTAATTTCAGTACACCATCTTTTCTAAGTCTTTGCCTCACTAAAAGGTACAAATAAAAAGATTATGGGCTGACGGAAACTCTTTCGGGTACTGTCTGTGTTGCATTCGAGTAAAGGCCCTGACACACCAAGCAGTCACCAGAGGACTAGCCGACGCTGAATTCGGCTGTTGCCTGGCCGTGTTCTCCTGCGTTTTGGCCATGTGTCGCACGGGAACACACCGCACCGACTTCAGTGCATGAGTGGCAATAACTCTCCTTAGCAGCAGGCGGCGGTAGTGTGTATTCGTCATTCAAAAGAGGCAACAACCGGAAGACAGAGAAGAAGAAGAGTATCTTTTCTCCGTAATATCATACAGAGCTGGCCTCTCCTGGATCAAGGTGATGAGCAGGTCTTCGTTTGCATCATTCCAGATCGCCATGATGAGATGAAAATGAATAGCAGTCTGTGCGTGCCTTCTTAAATCGTTTGTTTACGTCCCTCACTTCCGCTTCGCTTCTCATGCACTGATTTGCTAGCTGAACAGCCAATCAGAGTGATTATTTGGTCCGACTGCCAGACCCGATGCATGGCCGATTCAACATGTTGAATCGGCCATGCATCGGGTCTGGCAGTCCAAATAAGGCGTGTCACGGTCGACGGTGCGGGACACACCAACCTGACTACGGCGCCGCGAATGCCCGACAGCCTCTGACGGCCTCTGACTCCCAAAATCGGGTTGGTGTGTCAGGGCCTTTAAAGACAACTTTTCAGTAAGCATATCAAATGTCAGCTTAGGCATTTATCATAGCACACCCACCCAACCAATCCTCATTCATATCATTTCCACTCAAACACAAATGCAAATGGAATTCAATATGTTGATGTTTCTTTGAATACAGCATAAGTAAACATCAAAGAGGCGTGATAGTTCTATATAGTGTGAATGCACTGAGATGCAGAGACCCACAACCACACACACACACAGACTTCCAGAAAATCTCAGCCATGTGGAAGCACAGTGTAATGAAGGGGAGCAAATTAAGCAGCCAGCAATCCATTCTGAAAAATTCAAATACTCATGTGCTGGTTCAAATCAGGGTTTTGCAGAAACTAAAGCTAACCCATGTTCCTGTCCCCAGGAGAGGGGCCCACAGATGGAGAAAACCTGCCTCTTGCTGCTATGGCTAATCATATAATTTAAATTAAGAATATCTGCTTTGGATTATTAAAACGCTCAGAAGCTCAGTGAAGCTTCAAGTCGATGATTCGCAAAGCAGAGAGGAAGGTTATAGAAACAACACAAGACTGTGAGGCAGGAGAGTAATACCACTTGAATTAGGCTCTAGCTATTATCTATCAATGCAGCTCAAGCTGGCAGACCTGTCAGAGTGCTTACATGAGAGTTGTGAGTGACAGCTAGCTCTCTTCACTGTAATAGCACAGAGACTTAAGGCCCTGACACACCAACCCGATTTTGGGAGTCAGAGGCCGTCAGAGGCTGTCGGGCATTCGCGGCGCCGTAGTCAGGTTGGTGTGTCCCGCACCGTCGACCGTGACACGCCTTATTTGGACTGCCAGACCCGATGCATGGCCGATTCAACATGTTGAATTGGCCATGCATCGGGTCTGGCAGTCGGACCAAATAATCACTCTGATTGGCTGTTCAGCTAGCAAATCAGTGCATGAGAAGCGAAGCGGAAGGGAGGGACGTAAACAAACGATTTAAGAAGGCACACACAGACGGCTATTCATTCTCATCTCATCATGGCGATCTGGAATGATGCAAACGAAGACCTGCTCATCACCTTGATCCAGGAGAGGCCAGCTCTGTATGATATTACGGAGAAAAGATACTCTTCTTCTTCTCTGTCTTCCGGTTGTTGCCTCTTTTGAATGACGAATACACACTACCGCCGCCTGCTGGTAAGGAGAGTTATTGCCACTCACGCACTGAAGTCGGTGCGGTGTGTTCCCGTGCGACACATGGCCAAAACGCAGGAGAACACGGCCAGGCAACAGCCGACTTCAGCGTCGGCTAGTCCTCTGGTGACTGCTTGGTGTGTCAGGGCCTTTAGAGAGAAGGGCTTTCCTTTCACAAACGAGAGGTGAAAATTAGCCATAATGACTCACAGTCGCCCTTGCATATTGGTCTGATATTCACTGAACTGCTAACAGGCTTATATTCACTTTCACCTGGCTGGCCAGTAAAGAATGGGAACATGTGATTGTACAGTTTCAAACACCATGACACAATTCCATCAGATTAATGATAAAAACCTAGAGGACATTATACAACTTCTGAAATCCTCCTCCTGCTGCCTTGATATTATTCCAACAGGGTTTTTCAAAAATGTTTTTCCTTGCATGGCCTCAGATCTACTTCATATAGTAAACAAGTCTCTTCACTCAGGTGTTTTTCCACAGGCCCTGAAAACTGCAGTCATTAAACCGCTCTTAAAAAAGCATAATCTAGACCAGGGGTGGCCAACCCGCGGCTCTCGAGCCGCATGCGGCTCTTTGCCTAGTTTCATGCGGCTCTTCAGTTCATATCGAATTGTATATGTGTGAGTTTGGGGGAGAGACACTGACTCCTGACTAGTGTTGACGGTGTACCGATACTTGAAAGGTACCGCGATACCCTGCCGTTAAAAACGTGACTATTCCTCCGATTCATTAGTATCGGTACTTTAAGAATGACGGGGGAAAGTACTCCGGTGAGAAAGCGCTGTTTAATAAGAGCCGTGTGTGTTCAGCGCTCTGCTTCCACTCCCTGCACTGCAGCTGTGCCTGCAGTCCCTCCCTCTCAAGCACGCTCTAAGTCCCTCCCCTCTCTCGTGCACGCGCTAGCTGCCAGAGCATGTGAGAAAACTATAGGTTACTTACGTAACCCCAGTTCTCAGAGTAACATGAAGTGAGATGTCTCACTATGGGATGCGCCTCATCGCGGAGCAAACAGAAGCATCAATCTCATTACGCCAATCCCGATTGGCTGGTGATCTTGACGTCAACGTTAGGGGAAATCACCCCCTATAAGTAGCTTGCGCCACGACGCATGCGTCATTCAAAATAAGCACCTCTTCTCTCTTCACCATAGCAAGGAGGGCCGTCTGGTGAGACATCTCACTTCATGTTACTCTGAGCACTGGGGTTACGTAAGTAACCTATAGTTCTCATTCATAACACTCCGTTCGATGTCTCACTATGGGATATTGTAGCTCCCGTATTGCCAGGCGAGCTTATCTCGAAGACCACCGACCAACCGGAATTTAACAGGTGGAGTCCCGACTCAACAAGGTGCCCAGCACTGCTCGGGCCACGCTTGGAGCGGATACGCCCAGCCTGTAAAAGGGCCAAACGTGTGCGAGTGCGTCCACGCCTAACGGTGCGTTTAGGTCGCGCATCGAAAAGAACAGCTGACACTGAGCATTTTCTCTTGATGCGAACAGATCCACCGCGGCTCTGCCATAACGCACCCACAGCTGGCTCACAATCCTTGGATGTAAAGTCCAGTCTGCATAAAGTGGTGTACCTCTGGACAGCAGATCTGCCCCGAGGTTCGACACACCCGGTACGTGCGTCGCTCTCAGGGAGAGGAGATGCCCGCTGCTCCATAGGATCAGTTTGCGTGCCAGCATGTGTAACTGGAGAGAACGCAAACCCCCTTGGCGGTTTATATACGATATTGTCGTCGTATTGTCTGTCCTCACGAGGACATGGTGTCCTCTGAGAAAAGGCAGGAAGTGCTTTAGGGTGAGGCACACCGCTAAAAGCTCCAGGTAATTTATGTGTGCCCGCTGGAGGTCTCTGCTCCAGAGACCCCTCACCGGGCGGCCTTCATAAATACCTCCCCAGCCTGTCAGACATGCGTTTGTGGTGACCACCCTTCGTGAAAGGACAGCACCCATAGGCACGCCCCCGGGTTTAGTTTTAGAGCGGCTACCCAGCGCTGAAACTCCCTCATGTGTAAGCGTCCTAGTCGTACGACCAGGATGGCTGACGCCATGAGCCCCATCAACCGCAGGCATGTTCTGAAGAGAACATGTTTGCTACGCTGGAATAAAGCGAGACAAGCTCTGAAAGCTTTCACTCTTTCCGCTGACAGGCGAGCTGAAAAGGGCACCGAGTTCAGGTGTAACCCTAGGAAGAGTACAGTCTGCGCGGGGCACAACATGCTCTTCTCTGTGTTTATTATGAACCCCAGGTTGAGCAGGTGCTTTACGAGAACATTTGTCTGCGTAATAGCCTCGTGCTCCGACTGTGCGAGAAGCAGCCAGTCGTCCAGGTAGGTCGCCAAGCGAATACCCTGTTGTCTTAACGGGGCTATCGCGGCTTCCGTACATCGTACAAACACTCTTGGACTGAGAGACAGGCCGAAGGGAAGTACTCTGTATTCGTAACAGATCCCCTGAAATGCGAACCTCAGATATTTCCTGTGTGGATAATATACTGGGACGTGGAAATACGCATCTTTCAGGTCGACTGATGTAAACCAATCATCTTGTCGCACGAGACGCAGCAGGGATGTGTGAGTGAGCATTCTGAATTTATATCTTTTTAGATATTTGTTCAGAACCCTCAAATCCAGTATTGGCCAGATTCCGTTCCCTCCTCGTTTGGGGACGAGGAAGTACTTGGAATAAAAACCACTCTGACTCTGCTCGGCAGGTACAACAGATATAGCTCTCTTTTCTAGAAGTGAGAGGATCTCTCTCTCTAGAATATGGGCTGACTCTCCTCGGGCTTGTGAATACAAAATGCCCGAGAAACGAGGGGGGGTGACAGCGAATTGGAGTCTGTAACCCCGTGTTACTGTCTTGAAAACCCAAGCAGATGTTGTGAGCATCTTCCACTGTGTGCTCCTTAGAGCCAGCGGAGATGTCACATCTCTTGCCCTCTGAGACTCTGTTTGTTGTGTTATGGGGCCCTCTAGTGTCTGAACACGGTGGTACCCCATTTCAACAGTCCCCATCGTTACTGCGCACGCACGTGGCGGTGGCTTCACGGACCCGTCAATAATCCGTCCTTTGAGAGATGCCGTAGCTGCTCTTGAAAGGGGAAGGATTGACGGGCCGTTCTTTACAGCTCTAGCCGGCACTGCGTGCGCACGTGGCGGTAGTGCCCTTAAAGCCCCAACCGGCACTGCGCATGCTCGTGGCGGTGGTGCCTTCACAGACCCGTTTATTATCCGCCTTTTGAGAGAGGCCGTAGCTGCTCTCAGAAGGGGATTTATGGTTAACGGATTGTTTATTGTCTTTCTTTTCATTTTTTTGAGCTGCGCCCTTGGCCGGAGCCTGGATGCGTCAGCGGAAAATGGTTTATTCAGACAATAACGATGTGACATGTGTTTTGTGCGGACTTGAGGATGGCGTTGAGGCATCTCTCGAGGCGGCGGGGACACATTTAGAGCCGGGGAAGGAACTTCCAGCTCCGTCACGGAGGGGAGAAGGAGGGGCTGTCAGGCCGCTCGCTTCTTCTTCCTCGACTGCTGGCCGAAATTCTGGGTCGGCTGTGCCTGGGCTACAGCCGGAACCGGAGATTTTCTAGACCAACTCGCCCTCGTCTCCTGCCTGGGCTGGGGACTCGGGGCGGGCTGCGCCCTCTGCTGTCCTGGTACTTTGAACCCAGCAGAGCGCGGTGCAGCGTGGGCGAAGGGCCGCCGTTGCAAAGGCCGCGGCTGGACCCTTCGAGGGAGACAAAGGTGGAGAGCCTCGTCTTCCTTCTTTTTCGACTCGCACTTCCTCTGCATGGAAGCGAGAGCGGAGCCGAAAATCCCCTCGGGAACGATGGGCATGTCAAGCACATCTTCCTTTTCCCGGTCTGGGAGGTTGGTGAGGTTGAGCCATCTAGCTCTTTCCTGCACCACCATGATGCCCATTACCTTGCCCGTGGCCTGGATGGCGCAGCGTTGGACACGGAGACAAATGTCTGTGACCGCGGCTATCTCGTCCAGAGTGGCCGGTCCAGGATTGCTCGACATATATCGAGGAAACGTTCAGAGCCCTGGCGGACAATGCTGCGGCTCTGTAGGCCCGTTCCGTCATGGTAGACTGGAATCGGTCCGTTTTCGCTGGCAGCGTGGGGTTCCTGCTTGGCGGCTGGCCCATCCTCGGTAGGAGGTGGGCTGCCACCAGCGGTTCCATAGGTGGTATGTGGAGCAGGCCAAGCCTCTCCATACCGTCACAGTCAAGGGAGTGGGCACCCTGGATTGGGGCCTTGTTGCTAAAGGCCCTGTCTCTCCACGAGACCGACACCTCATCCAACATCTCCGGGAAGACCGGGAGGAGTTGCCTCTTTGCCCTCGTTGTTTGGGAAAAAAGTGTTCCCTCGTAACGGGACCTGGAGGTCTCCTTGGCCACTTCGGGCCATGGGATGTCTAGTTTGGCCGCAGCGCGCTGACACACGGCTTGTAGGTCCATACTGAGACAGGGCGAAGCTGGTGTGCTGTCGCCCGGGGGAGCAGCCATCGCTCCCGGCTCTGCAGCCTGAGTCGATGACATGAAGATGTCGTCTTCCTGCTCATCCGAGTCAGACAGGAGGAACTCAGAGGTGTACTCTTCGTCCTCCATGCAGTCTAACTCCAGGACATCTTCCGCGGGTGAGACCATGGTGAGGTCCAGTCGGGAGCCCCAGCTTGGTATAGCGTGGGGCCCCGTTCCCGCGTTTCTTGCCGCCACCGGATCTCGGCCTGATATGGCGCGGGATTCCGGTTCTGCGGGTGCCGCTGTCGGTGAGCCCCAGACCGCAGTGAGGGGCTCCATCTCTGCGGCAGACGTCCCCGTGTCTTGATTGCCGATCGGCGGATCAGTGGACATGAGGGGGTCCCGTCCCGACAGGTTAACTTGTTGCGCTAACCTTCGGTGGAGGCTCTTCACGGTGAGGCGGGCACAATGTCCGCACGAGCCGGGGTTGTCGATGGCCTCCTGGGCGTGTTCCAGTCCGAGGCAGGACGAACAGATCTGGTGTGAGTCTGTGCCTGACACTTTCAACCCGCAACCGCAGCGCTGAGCCTCCGAGTTCCTGACTCCTCTGGTGTGAGGTGTGAGGGGGAGAGGCATCCATCTCGTTCGCCGTGAGGAGTGGAGAGGGTCCGCTCATGACAGGTACGTTCGAGAAAAAAATGTTTACCGATCTGTCTTTAATCCGGGGGAAAAAGGACAGCGTGGGTCTTTTTTCTCTCAAGGATATTACCTGGTATGGTAATATTCCTGTAATCCTTTTCTCCTCCGTGGAAGAGAGAAGAAAAAAGTGTCCTCGCTACCGTGGTGTCGGTAGTGAGGGAAAAAACACAAGTTAGCAACTGGTGTGTTGCTAACTTGAAGTCAAAACCTTACCTTACTCCAGAGGAAGAACGGCGAGGTTGACTATAATACTCTTCTGTGAGAGAATCGGGTAGCCGGCTAACGCCCGTCGACCGAAAATTTGCTTTGGGTTCAGTCTGTGGACTGTTAAGCTAGCCCGGCTACCGTTCGAGATGTGCTCTGAAGCGAGAAGAGGTGTTTGAATGACGCATGCGTCGTGGCGCAGGCTACTTATAGGGGGTGATTTCCCCTGACGTTGACGTCAAGAATCACCGGCCAATCAGGATTGGCGTAATGAGATTGATGCTTCTGTTTGCTCCGCGATGAGGCGCATCCCATAGTGAGACATCGAACGGAGTGTTATGAATGAGAACTGACGGGCTGTCAGGAGAGAGAGGGAGGGACAGGGGAAAAGAGAGGATCCGTTTCTCCCGTGTTATTATTCAAATGTAATGTAAACTTTTGAATAATGTACGTTATCTACTACAAGTAGTTTGTTTGAATGTAATAATTATGTTGTTTGTTGTTTGTGGAATCATTTATTTAAAAATGAATCTGAATTTTTCGATCTGTTACGATTATAACTGAAGCAATATAAAAATGAGCCCCGTGAACTGAGTTTTAAACTGAAGCATATCTGCTCATAGTCCGGTAATTACATGCTAACGGAAACTCTGCTACACAACTCTTATTATTATTGAAATATGACCGGTAAGTTTCAAATTAGTCCGATAAAATAAATTCTGACCGGACATTTGACCAGCGAGAAAAAATCCTAGCGGAAACCCTGGACTGGATGTGTCAGAACTTTCTCCAATTAAACAAAGACAAAACTGAGGTAATGGTTTTTGGAGCCAAGGCATAACGTATAAAAGTTAGCGCTGAGCTTCAGTCTGCAATGTTCAAAACAACAGACAAAGCCAGAAATCTAGGTGTAGTCATGGACTCTGACCTGGGTTTCAACAGTCACATTAAAACAATTACTAAATCAGCCTTCTATCACCTATCATAAAGCACTGAATGGTTTAGGCCCAAAATACATTTCTGACCTCCTGCTAAATTATGAACCATCCAGATCTCTCAGGTCTTCAGGGACTGGTCAGCTTTCTGTCCCCAGAGTCAGAACTAAACATGGTAAAGCAGCGTTCAGTTATTATGCTCCAAATATCTGGAACAAACTCCTAGAAACCTGCAGGTCCGCTGCAACTCTTACTACTTTTAAATCCAGGCTGAAGACTTTTATTTTTGTCGCTGCTTTTAATTGAACTATTCATATCTTAGACTGCACTGTAACTTTTATCCATGTATTTTTTCTTTTAATGTTTATTTTATTAGCTTTTCTTTTTAATGACTGATTTTAAATGCCATTTTCTTAATGTCTTTCATTTTTTGTAAAGCACTTTGAATTGCCTTGTGTTGAAAAGTGCTATATAAATAAACTTGCCTTGCCTTGCCTAAAGAATATATCTAGGATTAAAAGACTAATGTCACAGCAGGATTTGGAAAAACTTGTCCATGCTTTTATCTTCAGTAGACTGGACTACTGTAATGGAGTCTTCACAGGTCTCACTAAAAAATCTATTAGAAAGCTGCAGCTAATTCAGAACGCCACTGCTCGAGTCCTCACTGACACTCAGAAAGTGGATCACATCACTCCTGTTCTGAAGTCTTTACACTGGCTTCCTGTGTGTCAAAGAATAGATTTCAAAATACTGCTGCTGGTTTATAAAGCTTTGAATGGTTTAGGCCCAAAATACATTTCTGATCTACTGCTAAATTATGAACCATCAGGATCTCTCAGGTCTTCAGTGACTGGTCAGCTTTCTGTCCCCAGAGTCAGAACTAAACATGGTAAAGCAGCGTTCAGTTATTATTAGGGATGTAACGATATGTCGAATATACCGTCGTGAGACTGATAAAATATACCGCGATTTTTTTTTTTTTTTATAATTTTTTTTTTTTAAACCTTTATTCAACCAGATGGTCCCATTGAGATCATCAATCTCTTTTTCAAGGGAGACCTGTCCAACATGGCAGAAAGTAGGTTACAACATGAACATAAAACAACATATAACAATAAAGGACATCGTATTTACAGGGCTACATGTACATACCTAGAGACATTGACAAGTACCAACAGTATATGTATATCTCGCCCTGTCAATAAGCCTCACCTTCTTGGCAAAAACTGTATTGTTTTTGAAGTGGTGGAGAGACAATGCACAGTTTTACCCACTGCTGTTTACCCATGGCCAAAGCATATATCTCTGTCCCAGCAACATCAGTACCAAGCAAGAGAGTTTTTTCCACAGCAGGGGATATTGTAAACGCCCAAACATCCCAGCTTCTTCCTCGAAATGTGGACATGCTCATATTCCTAAAAGAGTGAGTTAGAGTTGAGTTACTTGAAAAACTAAAGTGAAACTTGATTTATTCTATTGCAGGGTCTGATTATTATATTGTTGACACTTTAAAATACTACTATCCTACTAAAATGCTGTACAAATCAGATCTATTATTTAATAAAGAAAATAAATTCAAGTAAAAAAAAAAAATGCACATTTTTTACTTTATTTTTCAATATCGCGATAAATATCGTACCGTGGACATTTTATCGCGATATTATCGTACCGTGAGTTTTTGGTATTGTTACATCCCTAGTTATTATGCTCCAAACATCTGGAACAAACTCCCAGAAACCTGCAGGTCCACTGCAACTCTTACTACTTTTGAATCCAGGCTGAAGACTTTTCTTTTTGTCGCTGCTTTTAATTGAAACTGAGCCGTTGTGTTCATCAGTGGAACTTATGTGTGAACTATTCATATCTTAAACTGCACTGTAACTTTTTATTCATGTCATTTTTATTCATGTACTTTTTATTCATGTATTTCTTCTTTTAATGTTTCTTTTATTATCTTTTTTTTTTAAATTCCTTTGTCTGAATATCTTTCATTTTTGTGAAAGCACCTTGAATTGCCTTGTGTTGAAAGGTGCTATATAAATAAACTTGCCTTGCCTTGCCTAACAGAGAAACCCAGCAGAGCGTGCTGTGTCTGAGGAAATTAAATAGGCTGAATCAGAGCCATTTAATAGAAGAGTTACGACATCTCCGTTCACTCCAATGGACCACTTTTTTACAGCAATGGCGGATCGTGGAGCCTCTCAATCGTTCCCCGGAAGTTAGCGCCAAGGCTGGCAGAGCTGTGGAGTTGCAGCATAATACACCGTTCGTGACGGACTTTTAAAGGTAAGAAGAAGTTTAAAGATGTATATTGCGGATATTATCAGTACATCTGATTCAAATGAACATGTGTATTAAAGGATGTCAGTGGATTATCCCTAAATTAGTAGATTTAGGGAACGTTTACAGATAACAGATTAAGCTAGCATACCGAAGCAAGTTAGCAACACACGTTGAACAGCCTTTTAATTGTAAATTCCGTTCTCTTAATGTCATTTCGTCCAACATGTTGAATTAGAGAAGAGGGGCTTCTAAACGGGATTGTATGCGGGGGTGGAGGGAGTTAAATATTAGATAAATATAACTTTGGTGCGTGTAAGAGTGAGTGTTTTTAGCAGAGCCATATTGTGTCCTTGTGATTCTGTTGATTATTACCCGTCTGTATAATGTTGCAGCCCAGCTGATTCTGGATTGATGGCAAAGGGAGAGGGACTTAAGTGAGAGTGAAAACACAAGGTACGTTTAATACTACTGTTTTATATAAGTAAACACGTTATCTCCCCAAGGCAATAGGTGTGCTTTATAGGTGTGTATAACCCTTTCTCCTGTCTGTTGCTCCCTCTCTCAGCACAAGAACCAGAGGGGGATTCAATGGAGCCTGAATACCTGCACTGAGACCCTCACCCTGCACCCTGAGTCTCAACTCTCAGTGTTTTTCAAGCCTTTCCCTGTTTTTTTGTATTAAACAAAACATTAAGCTTTCCCAATGGTGTGGTTTTCGTTTTGTGAAAAAGTGCAAATGCAGTGTTTGTATATAAATCACATATTTTGTTGCTGTTGGTCGTGAAATTGCTCCTGCTGACTTGAGCCAGCCATTTTTTCCTCCGCTCTGTGTCAGTGGGGAAGCCGTACATTCGTACTCCTTTCTCTGAGCGATTTGAGCATCCCCAGGCAGCACATCAAACCATGGTGGCGACTAGGAGGCAGCACAGCAAACCATGGTGGCGACTAGGAGGCAGCACAGCAAACCATGGTGGCGACTAGGAGGCAGCACAGCAAACCATGGTGGCGACTAGGAGGCAGCACAGCAAACCATGGTGGCGACTAGGAGGCAGCACAGCAAACCAGGACAACACGGAGGAAAAGGCACCGACAAACTGCATGATATGCTCTTCTATGTTTATTGAATTCCATGTATTTGCAATGGACGTTCCTAAAGCAACACATTTAACATCATCATCATCATCATATCCTGTCGGTCTCCTGTCCTTTCTGAAAGCCATAAAGACAACATTAGTCATTTAGATAACTTGTGTCCTCAATTACCAGGGGATTACTGAAACTACCATGAATTTAAGAAAATGGTAGAAATGAATCCAATCTGAATTTTAAAGCATTACTTTAGATCCCCTCCCTCTAAATGTATCAATAAACATTATAAAGTGATGCTCCTGACTACCATACAAGTTTAAGAAGATAATATTGGTTTGAAAGAATTCAAAGCTATAAATAAACAGCAACAGGCTCTTTAACCAAGGCACTGTTAGTAACATGTAAACTAGTTGTTCACACTAATCCTAATATTATCACTTAATATTAGCAAATTCGATTTTATTTTTGAAAACATATTGATGTAAATACATACACATATCGATTTGTTGTATAAATATTGCAAATCAAAACCTTTATTCACTAATAATTACCAAAAATCGTAGTTCTATCTCCTGTTATCAATGCATTCACATTGCCCGCCATGAACTTCCGGGGAACGATCCCTCGTCTACATGAACCACGTGACGATAACCGTTTTTGGACTTCCGGTGTCGTAACTCTTCTATTAAATAGCTCTGGGCTGAATCATTATCGTGATTCCTTAATGTGGAAGTTCATCCCACCAACCAGCCATTTATTTTACTGTGCAGCAAAAATAATTTGGTGTGTGCTTTAGTTTATTTGTTTCACCCCTGGGCTCCGCTCTGAGGTTATGAGCCTCTATCAATTTAGTTATTTTTCTTAAAAATAAATCATTGTTGCGTCATTGCTATGAGGCAGTGAAAAGAGAGTTACATCTGAGCCCTCAAGAAACCCTCCACTCTCAACTGCTTCTGATTAGGCCAGGGCTGAAGGCTTGCCGTCGCCATGGTGACAGGCAGCAAAGATTGAACTTGAGACAGTTTCCAAGGGAAGCCTACAGTGGCCACTAAATTGGGTGAAAATAAATAGAACTGATTGTCCTATTTACAAAAGAAAATGTTCAAGGAGTGGGAACATTGCAGAAAAGGTGTCTCTTGCTGGCAGATGTGGAGGAGGGGTTTCCTCCATCCAGCTCCACCATATGATGTTCAGAAACAAACAGCACTGCAATCAGCGAAGACCAATCCAGGAAAAGAAGTCGTCAAAGAGTCACTATATCTCGGTGGCCAATTCCATTAAAAGTACTGTCACCTAAAATCAAAACACAACTACAGTAAGCCTAGTTCCCACATGTACTGCAACATTATTTAGACATTACCCGGAGAAGCTGTATGTGAAGATGTACATTTCTTTATCATTCAGATCCAACATTAAAAGACCTTACCCTTCTCCTTAGTATCAATTCTACAAAATTCACATTGATCAAGTGGAAGTGTTGATGGCGTTTCCATCATGTGCCTGGCGCAAAACCAGAAGAGTGCGTAAGTGCAAATGTTGTCAGACAAATTACACCACATGTTAATTAGCTTAGACACCTTAACCAATAGTAACTTACACTTCAATACCGTGGACATGCCTAAGTGAGCAATTGTTGGGTTAAGTACCAAGCACACTACAACATCTTGCAAGGCGTGGGATCTAATTAGCCGTCAAATCTATGGAAAGGCAAGAAACTGTAATGTTTATAACCAGCTGTATAATTTGCGTCATGTCCTGCACGCTCCACCCAGTCGCTACTTTTCCCGCTAACCAAACCGATTAATTATAACAATTTCCTGTTGTATGATTCCCTAGACATTTTGCCAAGTTCATGTAAGGAAACAGCTCTAGTTCACGAAATAATAAGGTACAGTTCACAATTAAATCAGCCGGCAGCAGACTTTTAAAAGCAGTCAAAGAGATAAATAGATGCAACAATGAGGTATGAAGAAGCAAAAAGAAGAAACAATGAATTGACTACTTTGCAGCCTGTACCTGGCAGCACCAACCAAATATTCATGTGGAATAGGGTTTTCAACAACCCCTCTCATCTCATAGCCACTTTAAAAACAATGTTTCAACTAAGCTGAGGCAAAGGCAGAAGAATATCTTTGAACTGTTCAAAAGCTAAAGAAATAAAAGACAAGTTGTGTTATGATAATGTATTCTCCCCTTCACTAACGCAATTGTATAAATTACTTTTTCCTCAAAGATGCAAAACAATTAATACATTTCTTTAGACTCTTTTTGAATTATCCCATTCAAAAAATAATAAATTTTTGTTTTTCATCTCTGACAGGAAACCACTCAAAAAAGCAATGAGGCCAAAATACATCTCCAAACCCATTGGCAATCATGTGCTATAATTAAGCTCTTTGTGAGCTAAATGTAGCTTGTAAACTGGCTACCAGTGAAATGTCAGGTTGCTATGTTGTATCACTACTGCTGCAGCTTTATTCTAGCAACTCAAGTTGCTAATCAGAGTGTAAACATAAGCAGCTCTCATAAAATGAAGCTTTGGTACATATATCCACTGACTATAATACCGATAGTCAATGGATTCCAAGATTGCTTCCTTGATCCTCAATCATGGGCATTCCTTTCCTCTACTTCTTCAATGTGTAAATATTATAAAGAATTACTTGAAAAAGAAAGATAATTTGGGAACAAATTAATGCTTTGGGACAAAATGGCACCGCCTTTGCAGGTAACTATAGTACTTGAGCCTACATAAAGCCATACTTTCCATTCTCTTTCTTTACCTAAATAAAAAAGGATGAAGCAAATGATGAAGCTGTGGTAACTGTTAGGAACCTTGACTCAATAGTCTAGAGGACTCAAATGCACAACCCAGAGACAAAAAAGGTTTGAAGAAAAATAATCTTTACTTTTTCACTCTTTTAGAGGAAATAACAAAATGACAAAAGTAAAGCGCTCACATGGAGGGAAAAAGGCAAACACTGAATGTCTTAAGCGATGGCTTGGATCTGGCTTCTTGGGACAACGAACAAGACGAACCGACAACTAACAAGGGGAGACAGGACAATATATACATGAGGTAAGTGGGCACAGGTGGAAACAATCAGGGGCGGGGCAGACACTCACGATGGTGGGAAAAAGAACCAAAGCAGGAAGTAAAGGGACCTGGAATGAGAAAAGGTGAGTACAAAATAAAACAGGAAGTGGAACATAAACTAAACTAACATGAACAAGACAATCACAAACATGACACAACTTAACATAATTGACGGGACACTACAGTAACAATAACAAGAGTAAGTCATTATGTGTTTGTGAATCCCTTCTTAATTCTTCAATCAGAGAAACTCCTATCTCCTGCTTGAACTATAGGAGCTACAGATAACCGCTTAATTGAATTTAAACCCACATTGTGATTTTTTTTGGCCATAATAAAATCTAAACTTGTAGCAGCAGTTTCTTGGACAAAATGGTCAAAGTGCTTCCAGGAACGGCATGAACTGAATGCATCATGATGAAGCACACAGATGTATCAGTATGACATCTATCAACATGCTTGTTGTATTGTGGAAATCATCATATCATTGAGCAGCATCAAGAGAGACAGAAAGAGCTCTTAGGCAATACTATACTTAATTGCAGTGAAGTGACTAGAGCTTGTTTTATAGCTGTCTTGCATTAAAAAATAGATGAGAGTGGAAAGAGAGGTGAAGATCTCAGAGAGGGAGAATGATGGAGGGAAAGAGACAGAGAGAGAGCAGGACTTGCAATATAAATGTCTCTGAAGTCATAGAGGACCATCGATTGCACCTCACATTCTTGAATGAGTGGAATACTTCATGATTAACTTAATCCAGATTACAACTTGCTTATCCATTATCACATTATCATTTGAAAACGGCATCTTTTTAACTAAGGCCAAACATGTAATATTGGCCATGTGGCTTACTGAATTATTCTAACACAGGGATCAAATCAGCCACTATGTCACCTGAACACATGAACAAGCAGCAGCCAGAAGTGTGAACCACACTATTGTTTTTGTCTGGCTAGAGACTGTGAAGCAGCATATATGCAGATCATAATTGAGGGTATTGAACATGATTGAATAGCTCGTCCTGGTGAGAGGAACTGAATAATGCCCTTAACTACAGGTGTGACACCTGGAGAATCGCACTCATTTACTAAGAATTAGGCTCAGTCTAACAGCTACCAGACAGCAACCACCACCTGGTATGTCTGAGTTTCTGCAATGTAGAGTCAATGTAGAGTGTGGAGCCACAGCAAGTCTATTTGACATGCATATGTTCAATAGTTGTTTAACAGTAACACATTTGCAAGTGTTAAAAAAAACGAGATCACACAACATAGAAAGAAAAAATGAAATGTTATCTAACGAAACATCATATCCTTAATAACAGCATTTATTTACAGGATCTACACAGGAGCATTGACTGCATTAAATAGCAACAAGCCCTACCCTAGCCCGGACAGGCCTGAGCAAAATGTGACCGGACTGTGATTGAGATGTTGGGGTATGTGCAAACACTCCTAAAGATTTACAGATTGAAGTTTATATGCTCCACTGCACTGAACGCCTGCAGCATACAGATGTTGCTAACCAGCCTCCGGGAGAGGATTCAGTCTATGGGGGAGTCGATCACCGAACATTATGGAAAATCTTAACAATTAATGAAGACAAGCTGTTTTTTTCCCTTCTTCTGATTTAATTAAAAAACGGCAGCAATATTATGTGTCTTCAAGCAACTGTCAGTTCAGTGTCAACTTTGTTTTCCACCTTCTGATAATAAATTAGGCTTTGCATTGTCATAGTCAATCAGTAAAATACTGTACAAATGTACATACACTATATGTAGCTACTTGCAAAAAGTACAACAGTCTATAAATAATATAAGGTTTCAACTTGTTTTAAATACAACTTGTGCTTTCAGACAAATGCTATTAAAATAGTATTTTTTACTTTATTGTGAAGCCCAAATCAATCAAAAATAATCCTGACAGATAATTGAACCCAATGTTAACTCACAGTACTAATTATTTTTCATTCGTTTTATTTGTATCAATTTTGTCACCAATTAAAATACAGAAATGTTCATGTTTTTCTCAATTACTTCAAACCGTATTGAGGATTACAAATGTTCTAGTCATATGAACAATAAATTAAGCAGCCCCATCAATCATCATTAGTACACAAACAGCAATCTGCAGAAGGCCTTTTAAGGTTGTTTGCCTATTTATAGTGAATGGATAATGTATTCAGTGTGCATTAAAAAAAACACATTTCTCATAACTCATTGGTTCGCTGTGCCAGGGCATAGGAAGTGGACGCATCAATGTTTATGATCATGACAAAATATAGCTCTGCCTTTTCAAAAGTCACAGGAGCACTGGGGTGACGCCGTACAGTTTGGATGTGTGTTAATTTAAAAAGTGTTTAAATGCTGAGCTCTAGCTTTGTCATCAGTCTTGTGAACACTTGACTCAGCCCGAGTCAAGAGTGAAGTCATGTTTCCACCGGCAGCATTTCACTCCAAACAACAGGATGAGTCTGGGTTCATTGGAACACAACAGAGGATGCAGAATCCCCTGCTACTGTGAAAGCATTGGATAATATTAAATTGTTCTAACCTTTTATGCTCTTAACCTTTTTTTTTATATTACCATATTTCATTCAATATGCTCCTTAGATATCTTTTTTATTTTATTTGTTTTATTATGTTCTCCTTATAGCATTGTGAAGCACCTTGAGATGACGTGGTTTTTAAAGTGTGCTATATAAATGAAATGTATTATCATTATTATTATTATATGTGCCTGATTACATTGGGAAAATCTCAATCTGGATTTTGAGACCATCATTCACATGATCAGTACTTTTCCTTTACTCACTTCACTCAATCAGTTCCAGAGTACAACTACTGATATCCTACCACAAGGTGAGGATTTATTGAAGACTGGCCTTTAAGTCCAAACTTTTATGAAGCGCGGTCCCAAGAGGTTTGGGAAAGGGAAATGAATTGTTTGTGTTTATGAGTGAACTGGGCCCCAGGCTGGCACCGTGAAACATGAGCCTATGTTTACCGAGGTCTTTTTTAACATCATTAAGTGCAGTTGGGGGCACACATGGCAGATCAACAGCAGTCACATGGAGCACACTGTGGCTGAGACTTGGAAGTCCTCAGACCAGCAGACTAAGCCTCCGACAGCACTGACACTTAAAAGCATGGCAAATATACTGGGAAAAAGTTACAGTGCACCAAAAGGTTGTTAGAGCGCGATTGAAAACGAAACTCAAGCAGAGAAGAAAATAGATGTTATACTGAAAGACCGAGTCAAGACAACTTGCTTGTTTTTATTCAGGGTAAAAATAATGCATTTATCTTAAAGGTCCCATGTCATGCTTTTCCGGTTATTACCCGTCCCCTTGTGTGTTATGAAGGTTTTTTTCTGCATGTAAACGGTCTGCAGAGTCACAAACCCTCAAAGTACACCCTGTAGCGAGTACAACTCTAACACAGAAAATACCTGTCTATGCTGCCCCAGAACGCCTCGTTGGAGATTTCTCTTTATCTTCCTGGGTACAGTGACGTGACCATACCCTAATGGACCCATTGGTCCACACACACTCTAGTGCAGCCTCGCAGATGGGGGTGCTGCAGCCCCCTCAGCACCCCCCCCCCCCCCTTCCCCATTCGCGATGTCTCGCTGTTCACACTGTCCGCTCCTCACAGCAGCGAGCCGCGCAACGTCCTGCCAACACGACACCCAAACATTCTCATCTGTTTGTCATTACTGGTGTCTTTTTCTGGTTGCTAACGCCATTGTAAAACATAATCACTGATGTTCCGCTGTAACGGTGATGGACTCATCAGAACAGAGTGGGCGAGTTGACCAATCAGAGCACAGTGGGCTCACAGGGAGGGGGAGGCAGGAG
The DNA here is from genome assembly GCF_902827115.2 of Pseudochaenichthys georgianus. Lineage (NCBI taxonomy): Eukaryota > Metazoa > Chordata > Actinopteri > Perciformes > Channichthyidae > Pseudochaenichthys > Pseudochaenichthys georgianus. The sequence continues at coordinate 16,871,204 of NC_047515.1, forward strand.
CTCCAAAAAGCCGTGTAGGACAGAGAGTGAATACACAGACTATACAGAGATGCTGTTTGAGAAACCAATGTGAGTTTGGAACATTGCACAATGTAAATCTATTCTAGTAGACCGCAACAATGGAATCATGATCATGACATGGGACCTTTGAAGCAGAAACCCAGAGCGGAGGAAGCCTAGGGGAAGATTTGAATGCAGGAGCTTTAGGAAAGGATACAGTGTACTACTTCTAGTACTACTACCACGAGCACTATTCCTGCTACTACCGCTACTACTAATTGACTAATCACTGTGAGGGAAACCTCTGAAGCAATTGGAAACAGGACTCGAGACACGAGGAGAGCTTGAGCTTTGATGGCAAACACTGACGGTTTATTTGGAGCTTCGGCCAGAGAATTCACAAGACATGCCATGAGCCACAAGTTGACACAGGTTGAGATGCCAAACCAACCCAGACCCATGTATTTAGCTAGTTCTGAGAGAATAATCAACATTGTGCATCACAAGATAGAACACCTCTATCAGCTGACGCCAACTCAGGGAGGAACAGGGAGACATACCACTGCGAGCACAGCAGCCAAGGCTACAGGTGCGTGTGCTCATTACAAACTGATAAACTGGGTCAAAGTTACGGGCCTTGGAGAATATTTCCCCAACAATCACTAATTGATAAGTCGTCAAATCGTATGAGTGGATTCAAAAGGTCTTTGGTTGTCTATGGTTTGTTAAGGCAGTGGGTAAAGCCCTGCCAAAGGTTGACAGAAGACAGAGCCTCTCCTCATGTGATCTTCCTCTCCTGTGCACAGCAGAGAGACCGTGTCGCACCATGCATCGCAGCCACCTCATATATCTAATCCTATCTTGATCCTGGGGGTGTACATCTGTATTTAATGTCTTGGTCTCTGCTCCTGGCCACAACATCACTTTGTGTCATTTCATTTCGAAGATGGTATCACATCCTGTAATAGCCGATTTAGAGGGGATATCATCAAACTGAGAGAATGACATCAACTAAAGTACCAGGAAAATAAACATTGCTTTTTAACCTTCTACCCTGCAAACAAAGAACCAGATGCACAATAACCTTGCGGTCTCCAACAAACACTAAAAAGCTATTTGTGGTGTATTGAGAGGAAGGTTAATCACACAAAAAGAGCAGAAGCAAAAAGAAACCCGACCTGAATATTAAAAGCTCCTTTCATTGTCGAGTGTAAAAGGCCTTACCTTGGGAATGGTGTGAACTCCATCTGTTTTCATCTCGTCTGCCAATAAATTAAGGACAAAATAAAAATGTAGCAAGTCTTGAAAACCACAGAAGGAGCCATTTATTCAGCTGTCCAGACCTAAAGTCAAACGTTGAGGTTGTTTCCTCATGCTTAAACCTAAATTAATAGTGAAAGCATGACTACAATATCCAATCGGACGAAAATGTAATAAATGGAAACACGTGTCAGATGCAAGTAGTCAAATAATTGAATGTGTGCCACCTAATCGTATGCAGGGGAAAGTGCAGCACAAAGAGATGCTGTCATTTGAATGTGTGGTGTCACGTTATTCATGACTTCACCTGTATAATACAAAAATAAACAACTTATAACCTCCTTGCTAATCTGGAAAAGTGGTAATAAGATAAAAAAAAAAGATGGCATTTGTAAGAAAATCTATGAAGTGAGTGATTACAGAAATAACAAAGAGGCAGTTGAACAGTGACACTTTTTCCACAGAGAGGAGCTGCCTGTCCTGATTTCAGCGCCGGGGACAGCTCCCTTCTGGTGGAACTCAGCAGAGGATTATGGGCTCAGAACAGTCTCATAATACACACATGCACACAGAAGGATTCACACTTGTATTTCCGGACCCACACTTGTGTTTTTCAATGCATTTTTATAAATAAAAACATCTTGTATTTTAGTTACACCCACTATTGATTACTTTTGTCAACATTGGACCTTGACACCGTCCACATAGCTATAGTGAAATAATATAATCGAAAACATTAAGCCTCTTTGATTTAATAATCCGAGCTGAAACCTCTCTGCCATCTCCTATAATACATACTTCCTTATTTATCTTTGAATAATAATACCGTAAAAATAAAGACGACCATACTACGGTCCTTCGGTCCTGAGATTAGCGCCTGCAGGCAGGCTCCATGGACCTGTCAGCTCCGGACTGCGCAAAATGCGTACATGAAGCGCTACGTCATGAACGCAATGAATCATACCCTCGTGGGGGCATGCTCATGTGATTGGCTTAGAATTGAGGAGACATCTGATTGGCTATAGATAGAAACAATTACAAGTACGAATCGGCTGACCGTCAGGGGAGTCTCAAAAAACCCACACACGAATGCACAGCGACCCGTGCACAGAAAGCGGTTTGTGTTTGCAGGTGCAGAGGTTTTAAACGGAAAACAAATATGTGAGGATCAAAAATCCATAATAAAACTTTTTTCTGTATTTGGATTTTATTTACATGTATATGAAACGGAACACATTTGTGTGTGCATTGAAAAACACAAGTGTGGATCCTTCTGTGTGTATGTGTGTATTATGAGACTGTTCTGAGCCCATACTGACGTCTGATGTGTGGAACGGGGGGGGGGTTCGCTTTAGGTGAAACTCAGTTCTCACTTTCTATGGATTTATGATGGCGTAAAATGCTTTTATACAGTGTCTTCACCACCTACCCTCAGCCTGTCAGTCCCATGCCAAACATTATCATGTGGAGCCGTCCATGGTTATAGAAGAGAGTAGGGCTGTGCAATTTAATCGATCTTGCGATATATATCGATATTTAATTTTCCGAGAAAGTATCGATATTTCAGCCGCGGGTATCGATACATTAAGTCTGATAACTGTGTTCGTTATACTCGCGTCCAGGAGAGAAGCTTTAAAAAGGAGACTAAGTGAGTCTCTGAGAATGTTCAAATGTATACTTTAATTAATAAAAAGCGCGGTAATGTTACAAGCAGAAGATGGTTCAGTCAGAAAAACAGCTGTGTTCTGGCTCTCGTGAGCGAAGGGGAGAGAGCGAGCTCCACCTTTCCAGCTGTTAAATATCCTCTGCTGAATCCTCCCTGTGGGCTGGTTGGCGCTGCTGGGGATCGGCCCTCCACGTCTCCAATGTTCGTTGTTGCGCATTACAGAGGATTCAGACATTGCACATTAAATATATAACTAAACACGCCTTTTCTCCTCCTTATCTCTTTCATGACTTTTCATTTACTACATTTTAAACGCTGTAATCAATACTCCAAAAATACCTCACGGCTGGTTTCATTTCCGGTAGTTCCGAATGTTGTGTCATGCTACCCACGTCTGTAAACAAACGTATTCAAATAAACTGTACCTTCATTTAATATTCAGCAAAAATAATATCTCGACGTCTATAGTTGTAGTGTTGAAATCAGTAGGTTTCGGTGTGCAACACTCCGTGTCATATCGCTACTAAATTCACCTCTATAGGAAATTGTATATTAGCCACATGCTAAATGCTAACCGGAGATGAAGGATTTTCAGAATAAAAGCTCAACAACTGGTTGTGCACAACAACTTCTGGTTTTTCAGTATAAAACAGCATTTAAACTGACGGTATGTTTATGGTACTTTATGCCATCAAAACATTGATTTTAATTTCTAACAAGTCCCATTCAAATCCCCCGTGTTCCGCCACCTGCTGCACCTTTTCATTCTCCATTGTCCATTGTGATACTGCACTTTACAACTACAGTTTGCACTGTTTCAATAAATGAAACTAATTTTCTCACCACATCTTTTGATTAATTTTGTCCAGTATTTGCAAGCTGGAGACTCTCTGTCAGAGCCATATATTGTATAATGGATGCTTTCAGTTTTCAGTTGAATTAATTCAATCCAAGTCAATGGAACACTCACAAGATGTCACCAAAATCCCACTCTCCGTTTAAAATCTTTCAGAAAATGATATAAGTGTATCGATTTATATCGAATCGTATCGAATCGTATCGTTGGCTGAATATCGTGATATATATCGTATCGTTGGCTGAATATCGTGTATCGTATCGTATCGTGAGATTAGTGTATCGCCACAGCCCTAGAAGAGAGGCGTTTCATCTGTCGTCAGTCCCAAACTTTAAAGCAGCCTGACTGATACAACATTTGAATCAAAGCCCAATAATTCAGGTATGTTTGTATTTAAAAGGTACTTAAGGAACGAGAATGAGAACTTTATGCCTTTGTTCCACTCTACCTATTAATCTAAATTGTTGCAGGCCACACACTGGGGCAGTAAGAAGGAGAGCAGTCTAGGTCCGAGGGAAACAGGTCTCCAAGCCACACGGCTTTTCCTATCTCATATTCACAGCTTACTGTGTGGCAACACGGGCCTGTTTACTATTCTGGAGGTTGTATCATGTGGTCGTTCCTCTAATCCCATGAAATGCTTGGAATTTAAATGCTCACCTCTCCAGAGGGGAAGAGGAAGAAAATTAAAAGGCAACCTTGCAGGAAATATCTCTCTCAACAGGAAGGAGGCTGTGCTGCGTGAACACATCGAAGAGGAATCCTGACTGAATGATAGTGCTACTCACACAAAACACATCATCCAGGCCAGCACCAGAGTTGTGATTATACTGTAACAACCTCAAGGGACACGGCTAAGACAATGTGCACACTTTAATTTTCTGAAACAATGCTCTTGCCAAATTTGATGGAGAGCAGAGGCGTCAAGCAATGCAAAAATAAAACATTTTGTTCATGATCTGAAAAGGAATACTCCGATAATCCAAAGAATTGTTTGCAGAGACATGAAGCTGCTCTCTTAAAACTATAATAGTATACATTGGCAGCCAACATAGCTTAATTATAAATGTGACCTGAGATAGACGGTCACCTTGACAGTACTCTGCACTGCAGCATTCTCCTCTGTTCACCTTTGTTGATGCAGCTTGGTGATTTAATGACATTATAAATGGAAAACTGAAACAAAAAGGTCTTAATCTCTATCTCTGCCTCAACAAAGCGTCTCTCAATTTAAATAATTAAGCACATTAGATATGGAGCAAGAGTCTTTAGCTGATATTCACCCTGCTGACCTTGAGATATTGGTTTCAATAAAGCTCACATTTCAAAATCATGGTGCTCATTTACACTTGATGAAACAGAGAGCTGGGGAGAGAATAACAGTCGAGGGGTTTTGTGATAAGGGTGTGCCGTTTTTTTCTGTGGAATAATGCTGTCAAAAAACATAGTCTTATACACTGTAAAAAATAGAAAAGAGCATCCTTCCTGTTCTGCTACAGTAGTTTCCATCTGGAGAGGAGAAGAGACAAGCGAGGAGAGGAGAGGAGAGGAGAGGAGAGGAGAGGAGAGGAGAGGAGAGGAGAGGAGAGGAGAGGAGGGGTTTGAAGGTCCACTGCTGATATAAACATCTCTTGCTTGATGGGGGAAGAAAAGTACACTGCAATGCAGACAACAGGGCGAGAGAGAAAGTGAAGACGCCGGAAAACCGAGAGGGTTGAGATCCTTTGGAAGGCATGAAGGACCAAATATTAAAAAGGAGATGACAGCAGCGAGCCGTTGACTCCATCCTCTCCAGATCATAAAGTCACACTTCTGTTACCAGGCTGGGACAGGGACAAGATGTCCTCCAGGTTCAACACAGAGATCAGTATGCAGGTCACAGAACTGGGCAGGGGAGAGGAAGAAAGTGGTGGAGACAGTCCACAGTGTTTACTGCAGCAATTCCCCACTCCCTCTGTCCAGCCACAACAGTAATGACACTGTTCCCCCACAGGCGATGTATCAACACACTGACAGCAGGCCATACTGGTTTCTTACTGGAGCCATTATTGTATTGGCAAACCTTGGATGACACGTAACGATACATCTAGAGTCGATAACAACACTGGTAAACAAACAGGAAGTTCTTCAACAAAGACATCGTGCTAAATATACTTTATAGCTTCAGTTTCCTTTAAGATTGAATGCAGCATATACTGTAGAGCCGAAAGGTATGTTATTGTGGAGGAGTATTGATGTTTGGCTCACAACGCACGTACACAAACTGTAAAAACTGTTTTCACACCCATTGCTCTTCTTTCCAACCACGCTGAGCAATACATAAAACATTCTGTGGGGTTGGGGCCGATGCTTTGATTCCTGAAAGTGTAAAATCACAAGAACGGTGTAACTGTAGGTCGAAACTCTCTTCCTCACAGGGAATTAGATATTTCATCTAGCAGGGGAGCTGTGTTAAAGTTCACTTTTCCCACTGGGTTTACGTACGATTAGCTAAGTAAATAAAGAAGGCATATATTTCCCTTATTAAAATTCATAAGGGAAAAAATGGAAGTTGCTGAGCCCTAAACCAAGAACACAGCTCATACCTTGTCTCACTCTCACTGTTAAAGCTTAATACGAGGATAAGCATAATAAAGCATTACCCCTTTTTGGACTACTTTTCTCTGATTCCCACCCTCACAAATCCTAGCCTGGGGCATGTACATGTAAATCCCCTTTAATAAATGTATTTATAAGTACTGCCAAGCAACCATCAACTGGCGATACTTCAAATGCTTTGGATACACAAAATAGAAAGAAAAGAAGCCCTGACAGCTCAACCAAATCTGAGCAAGCTGACACACAGCTGAGATCATGTCCATGCAACAATCATGTACAAAGTGTCATAAAGGGCCTTTACAACAGCTAAATACTGTAATACTCTTGAAGGAAATGTGGATACACTTAAAGCGGAGTTTATAGTTTAACATGATTAAGAGCAGTGGGAGCATGAAAAGAAAAAAAGGGGCAATTCTTGCACATTTTAACGTTCTAATCTATGAAAAGATGTTAAGACCAGAAATGCAACTAGGGTTTAAAAAAAAAACCTTGGCGAGGGTATATGAAAAAAATGATTCGCTTAATAGTGTGTGTGCTGTCTGATGACTGTACTCCAGCTTCTCGCATTAGCCATGGGCTGGCAGGTGAGGATTAAATGAATCGGTGGTTGTCCACGCATCATTATCTACTAGCCCTAGTTAGTTATTATCTAATAGCCAGTGGATGTGCACTAATCAAATGTTCAAGCCCATGATGATTGTCGCTAAAGCAGCGATGAACAGAAAGCTTTGCATGTTCAACGTCAGGGTGAGGCGGGGGTCAAGCAGACACCCTGTCATCTCCCAGTGCAAGTACATTAACAGCTTGATAGGAACTTCAAAGGCATGCTGCTGGGAGTAATAGGAGTGGGAGGGACGGCCCTGCTGTCCTTTAACCCCATTTGCATCCATCATCTGATGTTAATCACAGTTCAGCAGTCATGATGATGTGGACAATTATGTGGAGAGAATTGACTAGATCTCTGAATCAAACGGTGACGCAGGCACAGTGTCAGGGAGTCAAAGTGGGGTTTGGATATTGCGTGATTGCCTCCAAAATGGGCAATACCTGAAGATACTAAGGGAGTGTCTTGTTGTGATTGACAGTGTAAAGCATGCTGTCGTTTGTCTGTCTGCATACTGTCCGTTATGCCTGCTCTATCTGCAGGGCTCCACTGACCAGGTGTTAGTTATATCCTCACTGCTCACGAATCACGCCACGTCTTGCCCTGGAAGCAACAGCTGCCCTCTCTCACCAATCTGTCACCTCTACCATGGCAGGTCTATCCACTTCAGCAATCTCCACGGCCTCTGAGTCCTTCTCGCAGTGCTGCCTTCCTCCAGTGTAATTACTTTACTGGCCTGCCACTCCTGAAAATCATTACCCAGTGACAAATGGACCAATCCCATCCCTTGACCATATGATACACAAAAGAGTTGCATATTTGCCTTAAATATTACAAGCTTGACATCAAACATGAACATGATATTACGGCAAGGATCACCACACAAGGAGTAGAATTATGGCACGTATTGAAACACCAACACAGAGATGTTCCTTTAATCAAACCCAACATTTACAGACTTTACAAACCCCTGGTCCTTTGTGAGGATTTACCTACGGCTGTTGGTATCACCTGTGTTTCCTCTCATGCCAGGTGGTATATCAAATCAGTGCAGCTGGATTTGATCTGAGGCAGGCTACACACTTTCCGGAGCTTTAATCATTTAAATTCAAAAGATGTATGCTGCTGGTGTACTAACACAAATGATCACGCTACACATGTACATTCACGTCTAGAATCAAATCAGAACAAAGCGGTATACTGTAGAAAAGCTTAAGATACATACACACATATGAAATGGAAATATGAATGGAAATACAAGTCAAAAGAGAATAGTCAAAAGTAATTGACTGTAGAGGTTCAGGTGAGGTGTCGGGGTTTTTCTGGCCTTGGAACAACAACTGCGTAATGTTTCAAAATAACTATATGCAACAAAAACTACAGTATGCCTTAATTCTTTGTCTAGTATGCTGGTTATACCATGTCAATACATTTGACCACAATAGTGCTATCCATTCCTTAACAAATATATCAAAAACATTTATAACAATTGTTTTCAAGTCTAAATAAATGATAGAACTGCTTATCCAAATCCCTATTTCACATAAATATGAAATATAATGCAAACCCAGGCTTTAAAATCTACTGCACCATTAACTCTCTGATGCATCATTTCCGACAAAAGAACAAGCAGGGTTTTTGTTACATTACTGTATGGCCATGCCACATTAATGTCAATAACATTAATAATAAATAATAGTATAACATTTATTTTAAAATGCACTTATGCTTATTAGTGTTTTCAACCTTAATATTTAAATACTTTTTGATTGTATTCACATCACTTTTAGTAATTAGTGTGAATAGTGTGAAGGCTGTATTCTCTCAGTGATGTTGTATTAAAGTGAACAGCCAGTCGGGACACAAAGAGGTTAGTCTTGGGTTTCCTTGGCGTACTCCAACCTCTCCCTCAACCCTGACTGTCATGTTCATGGCGGAAGAAAAGGAAATAAGAATGAATTATTCAAGATCAGCCTGGGTGCTCAATAGAGAAAAGGGATACTCACACATCATACCTTAAAGCTTGTGAATATGTACGACTCGAGCTTGTAGCAGTGTGGTTTAACCAGGATGTGTGATATTCAGTGAAACAGAAATCCACAGCTGAAGGATTTTGTTGTGAAATCCAAGGAGCGGAAGGCTGTCCCTTGCCCTTCTGTATCAGATTGTTTTACAATCTCTGAAGGCTCCTCTGAAGCAAGTCACAACATCAAATAAAACAACACAGGTACCACATAGTAATAACAAGTACCATACTCATTTTATATTTGTCAAAACGTGTTTTTTCCCTTTTCCCTCCATTTGAAAGTCAAATAGGTTATCAAACACCAAAAAACAACAAAAGACAGCAAGAACCAGCTGAAATAATTTGCATGAAACCTGTTATTGACATCCTCTTGACATTTAAGTGTAGCAGGGACAACTTGAGAAAATCAATCAGAAACTGCATGTGAGACAAAAACAAATGCTTGCATTCTAGACAGAAATAGGGCTGCAGTGTTAAACAGAGTGCATCAGATACATATGTGATGCTTCTTAAAAAGGTTGCCTACAAAACCGCATTTTCTTCAAACTCTGCGTGTCTTTATGTGGGTAAGCACATGGTTGCGAATGTGCTATTATCTCAGATTGACAGTTCTATTATGGTCTTATTTGATTTACTGTGTAATTACCTGCATCATCACAACCCGTCAGCTCAATCCATTCAGCATTATGAGGCTGGTGAGCATCATGTGTCTCTCTGAAAATCTGAGTTATGTCAACAATGCATCCTTTTCCTTCACATGGGGTGATCAATTTCAGAAAATGTTGCAGACAACAGTTTCTAGCCTTGAATCTTCAGTGAATATGAATATCCATTAATTAAACTGAGATTACTTACACTCAGATGGTCAAAACATGAAAATGTTTCTGTGTACTGAGTGAAAGTTGAAATGAGTAACCTATTAAAACAGAAATGAATCCAGCATAGTAATTACTGACATGCCGTTTCATTATGTTGCCTTGAGTTTTCTGCCCTGCAGAGAATTGGACCATTCTTAGGCAGAAAAGTTACTTTCAATATGCTTAAGTTTGTCAAAATCTATGTACACAAGTTATTAGGACAACAAAATAAATGATAAAGCCCAGAACAGGAGTTAGACCTATTTATTCTTGTAAAAACTGTTCAGGACATAATAAGATTCACGAAGATATTTTGACCCTGCTTTTAGCGAAGACAAAATCAGCAACATTTAAAATAGCTGGATAGCTCAGTGGTTAGAGCTGGTGGCTCATATGCGTAAACCGCTGTATTGTTAGCCGGTTTCAATCAAGAGCTGGCCGAATATTCAGGCAGTGTCCTCCCCTCTGTCTCCCCCTTTTATCCTAACATCTCCAATAAAGACCCCAAAATACCTCTGAAAAAAAGGGGAATTATTACATGTCTAGTATGAAAGTCTCAGATGTTAGGGCATGAGCACATGTTGAGATGTATTCATCATTGATAGATAGGGGTGTGATGGAGTAACCTGAGTCTAGACAGACAGGCAGAGGAGCCATATGGCTGTAAAACAGTGGTGTCACCCTAGAGTGCCAACAGTCACGTTTTTTCACAGCGTGAAGCCCTTCATATCATCTGTCTTCAAAAAGAATCACCTCCAGATATTGTTGGGAAAAGGAAACATTCACTAGATGGAACACTGCTGATATAGTGAAGGATTTGGGGTTTTAAATATATTCAATTGTTTTTCTAAATGTTATTACGTGTCTTAAATGAACATGTTATTCTTGTAAAGAAGGGCCCAGTGTGTCTACTAAAATGATCACACTTGTTAAAGTCAGGGGTGATAGGCCAGCTCATGTATTCCATGGTTTCTCTCTTTGTTGTAGCCTTTATTTATCCAGGTAAAAAATCCCATTGAGATCAACGATCTCTTTTTACGGGAGACCTGCCGCACATGATTTAAATGTAACAGAAAACAAAAAGGACACATACAACATAATGACAGGGGTACAATTTACAAACTTATTCACAAAGACAGGTACCAGGTGTATCAAAATTCATTTCATCCAGCTGTGCTTTAAAATGATGCAGGGGAACCAAAATCTTCATTAACTTGACTTGATAACATATTTCATGTCTTGAATTGGGTCGTTTTGACCATATGTTCTCCTGCTTTTGTACTGCACATGGCAGAGATCATTTGTCAATCTGTGATTAGGACTGAGCGGTATGACAAAAAACTCATATCACGGTATTTTTCTAAATTAAAACAGTATCACGGTATTTATTTATTTTTCAATGATTTGAAATGTATTTATATGTTTTGGCTTTTTTAAACTGGATATTGGTGCGATCAAACGGTGCTTGTAGAGGGAAAATGTCTAACTGTACTGGACAGAATGTGCGTGGCCCAAGTACATGGAAAGCTAATTACCACATAGGCTCCAAACCATGCTACCATGCTAGAGCCCTATGGCTAGAGAACAGTATCAACATATGTGTGTTTAGAATACAGGCCAGCATATTAAGACTCAAAGGAAAGGAAAGGATTGAACAGAAACACGGTCACTCAGCCAACACACTAATCGGCAGATGGCCGCAGAGTGAGACTTGGCCATGCTCTCTGACACATGGCAATTCTACGGCTCAGTGCAGAAACACAGGCACATCGTCACCCAAACACCACCAAGTGACGGACCTGGAAGCACCAGCTGACTGAGAATAAATGTACTGACATAGGCCGACTGCACCTCACCCCCGAAGTGTCATTCTGGAGGCTTCCAAGTCAGAGAGACGAGGTTATTTGGATCTGAACTGAGACTGTTAAGAACGACAATTTGATCCAATAAGTGGCCAAACATCCAGGCATGGTTAATTTCTCTCTTAATCGGGTTAGTAAAGTAATCCAGTTTCTATGCTGCTTGTGAACTTGTTTAGAATAACCTGGTTAAACCCTGACTGCAGTGATAAGGATTCAATTATAGTGTGTGACATCAACATTTAGACTGTTGGCTTGGTACTAATGTACATGAATGTGTGTACTTAGATCCCTCCGATGGAAATGAATGGTTGTAGTACTTGTAGATAAAACACTAGAGGTGTAAGGATAACGATGACTGGTTTTGAACACATTTTTTGACCCCTCTTCTAAATCATGTTCCTGTCAATCACAGACAGACACTTTTCTCTTATTCCCCTGTAAAGCTCAAGACGACCCCCCCATATAACAGGTCACACATTCAATATCATAAACCAGCGACAAAACACTGTTCCAAATTCGAAACACGCTCGACTGCTGGAAGCACAGTAAAATCATTCCCACACACTGTCTAAAATGACAGCTGTCAGATGGAATGAACGAACGAGACTTCACTGATATAACACAGCAGCTGAAAACTCAAACCTTCACAAAGGGAGCTACAGTATAAGCAATTGAGATGCTAGAATGTATTTTTTGTCACTGCACAATCTGATAATGCGTTACCATGGCAAGTGGATCAAGTATCTTGTACTTGCCACAACTCCTAATGAGTTAATTACTTCTCTTCAGTTTGACCACCTAAACTTTCTATGTTTATTGTTGTAAGTGAATTGGGATCAGCAATAAGAGGAACAGAACGAATGTATTAAATGTGAAAAACATTTGTTTTATGCTGTCTTCATTACGATGAATGTGTTGTTGTACATTTAATTGTGAGCCATTTGTCTTTACTTTATCATTACCATTTAAGCATAGGCTGATTTGTCACGTTTTCATTTAAAAGCAGGGTTACCTCATGTAAGCACAAGCCTTTGAATCCTTCGTTCGTCCCTGTCAGTTAAACTGATTAAAGAGCACCTCCTGGAGGGTAGACAGAAGGGTATGGAGGCTCTGTTTGCAGGCCACCTCTTGGGTGTTTGCTTGTAAGCATGTGTTTGTTTGCTTGGTAATGTGTTTTAAACCTAGCCTTCCCATGTACAGTCGATGATACTAAGGTGTGACTATTTTGAGATGTGCTTTCAAATGAGAAAATTGCGATCTGACCTACTGACTTGGTTGTTTAACGTCAGGCCGTTGTTTGCAAGTGTGTTCTTATTTAATGTGTAATATTATTGTGATGTGTGCTTGTTTTTGATTGAACAATTGCTTTAATCGAATAAAATGCCCTCCAATGGGAGACAACATATGCCACCCTTACCTTAAAAGAAAAGGTTGCTTAAGATAAATAGTAATAAAGTCAGTTCCAGTCACTTGGCACACAGCGCCATTAGTACCAGAAACTAAGCATTGTGCAACTGAACCTATTCTGTTTCAGAAAATGCCAAGGTTTAATCCTGTGCAGGCCAGCTGTGTGGGATTGTGGAGTTCCTCTTCAAACCTGAGCCTGAAGACAGGGAGGGTTCAACAACTGTGGAAGACTTCCTCTGTGGTGCCAAAGACCCCCCACCCAAGGACTTCAACAGCCACAGGTATCTCCTGAGGAGACTGAGGTCTTTTGGGTGCAGGGGGCACTCCTGCAAGACCTTCTATGACTCTTGTGGCATCAGCCATATAAGCCAGCATCTCGGCTGCTGACAGGAAGAGACTGAACAGACTTGTAAAGAAGGCCAGTTTTGTCCTGAGGAGTCTTCTGCACAATGTGGAGGAGGTGGGGCGAATGGCAGCAAAGCTGTCCTCCCTGCTGGACAACATGTCCCGTCCCGTCCCCTCCAGGACATCATGTCTGAACTGTTCAGCTACTTCAGTGACAGGCTGCTGCTGTCTCACGGAGAGATACCGCAGGTATACTTTACTGTTCACCATGCACAAAATGTAGAATCTCTAGAAAAGGTTTTTTGTTGCTACTTTATTTCAGCCAGTTAAGCAGAAACCCAAGTAACTGGTAGATACACAACTGTTACATTAATTTGATTAATCCACACACTGTTCAGTCAGCGGGGACAATGTATCAACACATACAAGGACTGTTTGTAACCAGAGGAATCTAATTTAAATTGTCAGAGCCTTACTCATTTACACAAAATGACATATGGAACTTGGTAGGTGTTCATTTCCAGCCCTGCTTGCTTCACTCCAGTATGGCCACACTGTCACTCTGTAGTCATCATCTAGGTTCCAATCCTTCATCAAAGGATGCATCAGTCCCTGTACCTTACAGTCTCTTCAAGCTAGCCAATTCAATTATTAAAAAGTGAGATTTCTACTGCAGTTTTAGGACTCAATGATAAAAGTGAACAAAGACAGAGATTTGATAAATGGTTCTGAGACAGAAAAAAGATTGGTGGTCAGCAATAAAATGTGATCATTAAGGGCTTTGATGCTTTTGGGACTCACAGAGATTTAATGTTCTTCTTTTGTTAGACTTGGCAGGGCACATTATTGTTAAGCCTCAATAACCTCATGGGCAAGTAGTGGCTCCCTAATTTGTTCAACACTCCTAATAAAGTCTGACAGATAGAACTGTTCCAGAGTAGTGGCTGTGACTGCAGTGCAGTGCAGCCCGAAGAAGGACAGGGAGATCAGACCAAGACTCACTCCAGGGTCAATAGACTGTCATGAACATAAACTGGTTAAATACAACTCAATGTTTTTGGGACTGTCGGAACAGAATGTGAGTTGAATATTTACAGGAAGGACAGTACCAGATAGCCCTTCTTTGAACAGGGAAAATATTAGGACACACAGCGTCCTATGGCCATGAGTAATAGCCACAGAGCTGTCTTTCCTATGGTAGATTGGAAACATTAACAATGACCACTGCAGGATTGTAGCCACAAGGACATACAGATAAACAGAACAATCTAATCATTGATAATGGCTCCATTGTGAACATATTGTTGTTTTAAAGTGCAGGCGCAGCGGACACATGGATTTAGCTTATACTGTAGCTGTACTCCCGTGCCCCGGAGTAACGATGGGGCTGTCCTGAACTTCTACCAGTGGCGAGCCGTCAGGGCCCTCTCTGAGGGCCTAAGATATTCAAAAAAATAATATTTGAAAACATTAAAAAAAAGAAATGTATTTATTTAATATTTTAATTTTAAATATTTTTCTAGTTATATTTTTCCTTAGTTTTACCAAAAAATAGGTAGAAAAATCACCGCTCGGCACTGACTTCTACTCACCCCATTTCCTATCCGTGTGCTGATGCAGCAACTTCTCTCTTGGCTTTGTGCGACTGGAGGAGAAATCCCTTCAAAGAGTGGAACAAAAATATAACTTCTTGCTTTAACTAAAAATATTCATATGAATGCAGAATATGTACGCACTGGGATGAGGTTTGCAATGTGAAGAATTCTGTATTGACCGATCATGTTTGTGCAAGGGATTGCAGGTAGGTAAACTGTCCATGTAGAGAACAACAAAGGTGGAAAGCATTGCCCAAAATGCAATCTCCAAACCCATCAACTATTGTCTGAAGGTTTAGCTTTTTACTCTGCAAAAGAGAGACGTCTGCCTTATACATTTGATGAGTGGCTCTATTAGTCACACTGTGAAAGTGATTGCCAAACTGAATTTGAGTTTTCATTCTTGTCATCCAGTGTGAATGTTTTTGATTTAAGCCAGGGACACCTGCTGAATGCCATTATGGCCCTGGTAAAAAAAAAAACAGTAGGTTTGACACAGCATCTCCATGGGCTCACAATAATCCTGTGATACAAGTTAAGTATGCTCAGACTCTCTCCATGAACAGACAGCCCTATATTCAAACTGTGTGCAGATTGTAAGCCACATAATTGCCACATAATTGCCACATTGCCCGTCTCCGCCCATCACTCTCCTCCTCTGCTGCTGAAACCCTGATTCATGCATTCATCACTTCACGACTCGACTACTGCAATAGCATCCTCTACGGCATACCATCCAACCTAATCAATAAACTCCAACATATCCAGAACTCTGCTGCCCGCCTCCTCACCCACACCCGCTCCCGAGACCACATCACTCCCGTCCTCCAGAACCTCCACTGGCTCCCCGTCCGTCAAAGAATCAACTTCAAAGTCCTCCTCATTATTCACAAAGCCCTCAACAATCAGGCCCCCCCCCCTACCTCACAGACCTGCTGCACCACCACAACCCCTTCCCGCTGCCTCCGCTCATCAGAAGCCAACCTCCTATCCATCCCCACCCGCACCAATCACCGGATCTGGGGGGACAGAGCCTTCTCCGTTGCTGCCCCCTCCCTCTGGAACTCACTCCCCCAACCCATCAGAGACTGCACTGACCTCACCACCTTCAAAAAACTAACCTCTTCAATCTGGCTTTTAATGTGTGATTGTTTTTGTATTATTTGACTTCAACTTTAACTATATATTTATTTGTTGTTCCTTCCTTTTCTTTTCCCTTCACTATATCTGTAAAGCGTCTTTGAGCACCTGTAAAAGCGCTATCAAATTAAATCTATTATTATTATTATTATTATTATTATTATTATTATTATAATGATTACAGTGTGCTTCCAAAAAGTGACTTCCTTAGTAAATCAGCAGGCCACTATGATCATTTACGTCTAGTATATGTTATGTATTTCCTACTGAGAGAGATGTCAAACACTCAAACAAAAACTTGATTGGCCAAAAAGCTGTTTTCTAAAGTTTTGTTTTATTATTTTTGGAAGGATTTTAGAATGCCCAACATGTCTAACCTTATTTTTTCTCTTCATACGATTAGTAAAAAAAAAAGGAAAATACGGTAAATCAAAAGAAGAAAATTTCATTACTGTTTTTACCAGTACCTTCGATTGTTGACTTGTTCCGTTGTTTGTTCTGCTACCTACTGTAGATTCATCGTGTATAGAGTATTGCTTGAGGGCGGAGATAGGATTGACAGGTGGGATACTAAACTGTCGATTGATAAAAATCAGAAAACAGCCTGCCGCTTTGAAAGAGCCACATACACGATAGCCATCCTTCTGAGAAGTAGAATATGCTTGACACAATTTACAGAAATGGGAAAATATAAGCTGTGTAAAGAGTGGGGATTATCTGCCCAAAGCCAGGGAATATGAGATAAAGTATTTGAGACATTAATCAAAGCATGTATTATCAGTCAGATGCATGATGCCAGGATTCAGAAACCTCCTCAGCCTTTCACCACTGCCAACACCCTGTATTCATATTAAAAAGTAGAGAAGGACTGCCACACTGTCCCAAGCTGTATTCCACATAGGTCATCTAATTCCATGCTGAATCATCTTCAACCAAATGCCACGGCACTAATCCTCCTCTGCTTGAGACTCTGCTGAGCAACAGTGAGGCTCTCCGGCCAGATGTTCCTTTCAAAGCAGTCCAACTCTCACGACTAACAGCATTAGCCAGAGACACACATTTAGCATTTGCTAGAAATTGGGCTTCAATATGCCCATGCGTACAACACACAGAGAATAAATTGCATCCCAGGGTTTCCCACACATAGACTATACTTGGGCGGGCCGCCCAGGTATATTAACGGCCGCCCAAGTATATTTCGCGACCCATTTAGTTTTTTGTTTTTTTATTTTGTTTTGTTTTTTATTCGTCCGTGACCACGACGCCATCTGCGATCGATTAACTTGTGGACAATGATCCCTCGCTCCCTTGCTCTGATCTCGCCTCCTTCTGGCCTGTTAAGTGGCCTGCCTCACACAGGGTGACTGGCTGTCCACATGATGTGGCCTGCCGTGCCGACATGGCCACTGTCATACAGATCATAAATCAAAGCCCTTGATTGGTCTGTGTGTCATTCAAGCTCGGGATAACCTCAGCTCAGGTGAGGTAAAGGACTCTAAGTGTTTAGATAGTTAACTTAGTCTAAGTTCTCAGTGGGTCTCAAACGGTGTGGTCACCATTTATGTAAACACATATTTCCATTTGAGAGGGTAATGATTGGTCTAATGGATAGTGAGGCGGGCTGAAGATCGGAAGGCTGTGAGTTCAAATCCCGCCAGGAACACCACCACTAGTGTGCCCTTGAGTAAGGCACTTAGTTACTCCAGGGAGAATGTCCCTGTAATCGGTCATTATAAGTCGCCGTGGATAAAAGCGTCAGCTAAATGAAATGTAATGTGAAATAAAATATGCCTGAATAAATAAATAAAAACTTAACTAGGTGAAAAAAGGTAAGATACACTTTTAAAACGTGTTGAGAGAAAACTAGTCTTTGCTGCTGCCTCAAAGAGGAGCAGGGGAAGAGGAGGGAGACAGGAGAGGCTGATTCAGGAACACAGACACACTCACAACTATAAATGAACCAAAAATAAATTAATAAAAAAGTTTCAGTGTTTTTTTCATATTGGAAATGGTATGTTATTGGTTATGGCCATGATTTTATGATGATTGAAATGTATACAGTTCTATTTAATATAGGTGTTTCCATAGATCTAGTCTCTTTATTTTCCCCTCAAAATGCACCAGATTGATGCATTTAACTCCAAAATGAAAAATAAAATCTTACCGGGGGGCATGCCCCTGGACCCCCAGGTTCCTAAATACATTTATAAATACATACATTTTTTTAAATAGTAACCCATTTCCATATGTGCATGTGTGGGTAGTAGATTTAAACTATAGGGCTATCATTATGGGCCCTGCCTGTACCTGTTCGCTCTGCCATCGCGTGAAGGGTCTGCTAACAAGCGACCAACAGAAATGTTCATGTTAATGTTGTTGCACGTCACCTCAACCCCCCCCCCCCCCCCCCCCCCCCGCTACCACCACCCCCCCAAGTATATGTCAGATCTGTGGGAAACACTGCATCCCCAACACAATACAAGAGAAAAGGAGTGCACTATGAAGAAGGTCAATGTTCACTGTTATATCATTTTAAGCATAATAATATTATGTGTATTTTTTTAACGTAGGGTGTTAACAGATAGCCAAATCAGGTTTAACATTGGCCAATGGCCATAGTAAACTGGATCCTTATTCAAATGTAAACATTGAAGAATCAAAAAAAGCAATCCATGGGGTAGGCCTACTGTAAATCAAAATGAGCACTACGATTTCAAAACAAGAAAAAAAAACACACTGATGTGCCAGCAAATAACAAAAATGCAGTTTGAATCAAATTACTATATTGGACAAAACAAGCTGCCATCTCCAATTCATGAATTAGAATGAGTAGAAGTGGCACATATGAAGGTTTCCATTAGTCTCCCATGAATATATGTATGAGCAACACTTTGAATCAAAAGTTATGCTCCTCTGATGTTTCATTCAAGACAGACATGCCTTAATATTCAATAGCAAACGTGTGGGAATCACAATGTAGTTCAAAAGTTAGTGCTTTAAAACAGATGGAAAAATAAGC
The DNA here is from genome assembly GCF_902827115.2 of Pseudochaenichthys georgianus. Classification (NCBI taxonomy): domain Eukaryota; kingdom Metazoa; phylum Chordata; class Actinopteri; order Perciformes; family Channichthyidae; genus Pseudochaenichthys; species Pseudochaenichthys georgianus. The sequence continues at coordinate 16,890,439 of NC_047515.1, forward strand.
AGACTGCAGACGAAGTATGTCCAAGTGACTAATTATAAATATCCAGTTTGAATGTGGCGTGGAGGATAATGAGTCATAAAAATGGATGGTGTCTTTGTTCATTACGCTGATCCCAAGTATTAATTGTAATCCAAATCCCTAACTCCCACTAAGCCCCCCATTATTCCCCCTTACTTCAGCTACATAAAATCAGTGTGTGATCTAACTCTTACAGAGTCCTTCATGCTTCAATATCAGCAGGAAATGGTAACATCCCAGCTGTACCGGAACAATAAATATAAACATCTAGGAGATTGATTACACTAACCTTTATCAAAAGCAAAGCCTTTGCAGGATTGCAAAAAGCAGTAAAGCAGGATGAACACAGCACCCTCAGTCATCTAATGGCAACACACTGCTGGCTACAGTGTGGCAGCACTTCAAGACCAAAGGGAGTGAAGTGTACAGGAAAACATAACGTATTCGAAACAGAACCACCCCATCAACAATGACAGCCTTGTCAGGCATAATGTAGAAATCTGTATTCACAGCACACATCATTAACTGCCTAGTGGCTCATGGGCAACAGAGAATTATACATCTGTCACTTCCTGTAATGCAAACCTCAGAGGCCTTATGCTACACCGATAAAGTGGGTTACTCTTTGGTGTATGTGTTCTGTCACTATAGCACATTGGAAAGATATGCAGATACAGTGTACCATCTTTCTATCAAAGGCACTGTTGCATGACAGTGAACATGTTTTAAAGTAACTTTGTTTTTCATGCACAGCACTGAAAAACATAGTTAATTTCAAAGCACACAATACAAACAGGTATATTCTGTCATTCACTGCCTCGGGGAAGTTTAAAAACAGGAGCATTATATGAATCCTTCCAGGACTTCAATGAATGACAAATCACCGCGTTTATAAAAAGATTCATGTCACAGGAATTCCTCTATATGAAATTAATTTCTATCTCAAATAGGACAAATGTTGCTAGCCAGATATAACTTGTTACGCTGATATTCTATGCCCTGAATTCTGTGTTTGTTCCCCATATTAACTTTTGCTTCACATACTTATTGTACACCCTCTTCACAACCTGGTTACAAAAAAGATGGGGACACTTTGGAAAGTACATGATTTAAATAACTTAGCATGAATTACTTTCAGATGTTAAGATAAAAAGAGCTCCAACATGAGGAAAACTGGTGCCAGAGTGAGATAGCTGTTGTTATTGAAGACAAATATTGTATACAGATGTTGCGAAACGAAGAAAGAAAATGATTCTTTGGATACATCTTTTTCCACTAAGAAAAATAAAAGCAGTGAGATGGCTCAGTTCTCATTCATAACACTCCGTTCGATGTCTCACTATGGGATGCGCCTCATCGCGGAGCAAACAGAAGCATCAATCTCATTACGCCAATCCTGATTGGCTGGTGATCTTGACGTCAGCGTCAGGGAATCCACCCCCTATAAGTAGCTTGCGCTACGTCGCATGCGTCATTCAAACACCTCTTCTCGCTTCAGAGCACATCTCGATGGTAGCCGGGCTAGCTTAACAGTCCACAGACTGAACCCAAAGCTAACTTTCGGTCGACGGGCGCTCGCCGGCTACTCTTCTGCTTCGCAAGAAGACTGTTAATGCTAACACACCAGTTAGTATTACAATCGACCTCGCCGTTTCTTTCCTCGGAAATTAAGGTAAGGTTTTGACACACCTGTTGCTAGCTTGCTTTCCTTCACTACCGACACCACGGTAGCGAGGACGTTTTTTCTTTTTCTCTCACAGAGGAGGAAAAGATTAAAGAATATTAACACACCAGTTAATATTCTTTGTAATATTATTACAATTATTTGTTTAATCTCTCAAAGTGTATCAGTATCCCTTGTTGTGAACCACTTCGAGATTTGTCTTGGCAGTCGAGAAGCGCTATATAAATTAAATATATTATTATTATTATTATTGAGAAAAAATCTACACCGTCCTTTTTTCTCCGGATTAAGGACAGGTTGGAAGAATTTTTTATTTATTTTTTCTCGACAACGTACCTGTTACGAGCGGGTCCTCTCCACGCCACGTGGCGAACAAGATGGACGCCTCTCTCCCTCACACCAGAGGAGTCAGGGACTCGGAGGCTCGGCTCTGCGGCTGCGGGTTGAAAATATCAGGCACAGACTCACACCAGGTCTGCTCGTCCTGCCTCGGGCTGGAACACGCCCAGGAGGCTATTGACCACCCCGGCTCGTGCGGGCATTGTGCCCGCTTCACCGTAAAGAGCCTCCGCCGACGGTTAGCACGCCAAGCTAGCTTGTCGGGACAGGACCCCCTCATGTCCGCTGATTTGCCGGCTGGCAATCAAGACGCGGGGGCGTCCGCCTCAGAGATTGAGCCCCGCACTGTGTCGGTCTGGGGCTCATCAACAGCGGCAGCTGCGGATCCGGAGTCCCGCGCCGTGTCAGGCTGGGACCCGGTGGCGGCAAGAGACGCGAGAACGGAGCCCCACGCTTTACCAAGCTGGAGCTCCCGGCTGGACCTCACCATGGTTTCGCCCGCGGAGGATGTCCTGGAATTGGATTATATGGAGGACGAAGAGGGTGCCTCTGAGTTCCTCCTGTCTGATTCGGATGAGCAAGAAGACGATATCTTCGTGTCATCGGCTCAGGTTGCAAAGCCGGGAGGGTTGCTCTCCCGGGCGATAGCACACCAGCTTCGCCCTGTCTGAGCATGGACCTGCAGGCCGTGTGTCAGCGTGCCGCGTCCAGACTAGACATCCCGTGGCCCGAAATGGCCAAGGAGACCTCCAAGTCCCGTTACGAGGGGAAACATTTTCCCCAAGCAACGAGGACAAAGAGGCAAATCCTTCCGGTCTTCCCGGAGATCTTGGATGAGGTGTCGGTCTCGTGGAGAGACCGGCCCTTTAGCAACAAGGCCCCAATCCAGGGTGCCTCCTCCCTAGACTGTGATGGTATGGAGAGGCTCGGCCTGCTCCGCATACCGCCTATGGAACCGCTGGTGGCAGCCCACCTCCTACCAAGGCTGGTCCAATTCGCTGTCACCCCCCCTCGCTTCTCGGGCATTCTGTATTCACAAGCCCGAGGAGAGTCAGCCCATATTCTAGAGAGAGAGATCCTCTCACTTCTAGAAAAGAGGGCTATTTCTATAGTACCCGCCGAGCAGAGTCAGAGCGGGGAGGGAACGGGATTCGGCCAATACTAGATTTGAGGGTTCTGAACAGATATCTAAAAAGATACAAATTCAGAATGCTCACTCACACATCTCTGCTGCGTCTCGTGCGACAAAACGACTGGTTTACATCAGTCGACCTGAAAGATGCGTATTTCCACATCCCAGTATATTAGCCACACAGGAAATATCTGAGGTTCGCATTTCAGGGGATCTGTTACGAATACAGAGTACTTCCCTTCGGTCTGTCTTTCAGTCCAAGGGTGTTTGTACGGTGTACGGAAGCCGCGATAGCCCCGTTAAGACAACGGGGTATTCGCCTGGCGACCTACCTAGACGACTGGCTGCTTCTCGCACAGTCGGAGCAGGAGGCTATTACGCAGACAAATGTCCTCGTAAAGCACCTGCTCAACCTCTGTTTCATAATAAACACAGAGAAGAGCATGTTGTGCCCCGCGCAGACTGTACTCTTCCTGGGTTTACAACTGAACTCGGTGTCCTTTACAGCCCGCCTGTCAGCGGAAAGAGTGAAAGCTTTCAGAGCTTGTCTCGCTCATTTCCAGCTGGGCAAACATGTTCTCTTCAGATCATGCCTGCGGTTACTGGGGCTCATGGCGTCAGCCATCCTGGTCGTACGACTGGGACGCTTACACATGAGGGAGTTTTAGCGCTGGGTAGCCGCTCTAAAACTAAACCCCTCGCTTCATGGCGCGCGGAGAGTAATGGTTACTGTGAAATGCGTAATGGCACTGCGCCACTGGCTGCACTCGACTTTTCTAGTACGGGGCGTGCCTATGGGTGCTGTCCTTTCACGGAAGGTGGTCACCACAAACGCATGTCTGACAGGCTGGGGAGGTATTTACGAAGGTCGTCCGGTGAGGGGTCTCTGGAGCAGAGACCTCCAGCGGGCGCACATAAATTACCTGGAGCTTTTAGCGGTGTTCCTCACCCTAAAACGCTTTCTGCCTTTTCTCAGAGGACATCATGTCCTTGTGAGGACAGACAACACGACCACAATATCGTATATAAACCGCCAAGGGGGTTTGCGTTCTCTCCAGTTACACATGCTGGCACGCAAACTGATCTTATGGAGTGGCAGACGTCTCCTCTCTCTGAGAGCGGCGCACGTACCAGGAGTGATGAACCTCGGGGCGGATCTACTGTCAGAGTTGCCCAGTACGTCGGGCAATGCTGGTAGACCGCGAGTCATTCATTAAAATAAAAAAAATCAAGCTCCGTTAAAATAGACAAAACAGGTTTTGATCCCTCCTCCCTTGGCCTCCCTGCCACTTAATTCAGGAGTTTACTTGATTGACAGAAAAAGCGACCTATCGCTTTACAGTCTGTTAACCCAGAATGCAAAGCGATATAACATCAGTCAAGTGCCGGGTCGTGATGGGAATTCCGGCTCTTCTTGGTGAGCCGGATCATTTGGCTCGGCTCACCAAGAAGAGCCGGCTCTTTCGGCTCCCAAAGGGCTCTTCAGTTTACCACATATTATACCTTTTATAATTAAATCAAATGCCATGCCTCATTTCGCTCCATTTGCTCTTTCCAGCGCTGTTTTGCAGGGGGCTGATTCTGTGAGCTGCAGCTGACCACGCCCCCCTGCAGGAGAGGGGAGCATGCTCTGAGATCAGCTGCTAGGCTGCAGCAATTGTGCTACTTTGTGCACATTGTGCAAGCAACGATGTTTTCAAATCTGTAATCAAAAAGCTCCTCAAAAACACTATAGAAGCAGTTCCTGCCGTTGTTACGTTAGTTCAAACAGTAACAACGGACTACTTTTCTTAGCGGATGCATGTCAATTTAAATCAATACATAAAACTATTTTTTAAATCAATAAAATCATTTTCTAAATCCATAAAAACATTTCAATTAATATTGGGAGTCATGTCGTTACTTTGTTGAGAATGTGGCCATGTGTAATAAGCGGGATAATGTGCACATTGCAGATTGCATAATGTGCCTTCATGCCGATCTAGATCCCTCCGCAAAAACAAAACAAAAAAACGGCTCGTTCGCGGGCGAGAGCCGGCTCCCGTCGTTCACTTAAAACTCTTAAAACTCTTTTTGAGAGAGAGAGAGAGAGCGAGAGCGAGAGAGAGAGACACACACACAGACAGACATTGGACCTATGTATATTTCATTATAACTTTGAGAGACTGTTCATAGGACCCATTTGAGTCTGGTGTCTAAGTTGACTGTTCTACTCGTTTATTGTATTCCTTGTACTTATATTTGTGTTTTATGTTTAAGATTTCAGGACATGGAGAGTGGTTTCTTAGCCTGCTTGTTATGTGTTTCTTAACAGAGAGAGAGAAATAGAGAGAGGTTAACATGCCATTTTAGTTTTATGTATTCATGTATTTGTTTCTGTTCAATAACCCAAATAGAGTTGTTGTAGTTATCCCATGTATACATAACACGTGTTATTCAGCCCCTTGCAATTTGGGATTTTATTTTTGGTTGGTAGACCTCGGTGAGCTGGTCATTTCAAAAGTAGCCCACCGGCCCAAAAAGTGTGGGCACCCCTGGTCCAGAGGTATACCACTATATGCAGACTGGACTCTACATCCAAAGATTGTGAGTCAGCTGTGGGTGCGTTACGGCAGAGCCGCGGTAGATCTGTTCGCATCAAAAGAAAATGCTCAATGTCAGCTGTTCTTTTCAATGCACGATTTAAACGCACCGTTAGGCGTGGACGCGCTCGCGCACGTTTGGCCTCCGGGCCTTCTGTACGCGTTCCCACCCCTGACTCTGATACCCCCAACTCTGGCTAGAGTGAGGGAACAACACCACACACTTATCCTGATAGCTCCGCACTGGCCCGCAATGTACTGGCTGGCGGAGATATATCAGCTGCTGTGCGGGCAACCATGGCAGCTCCCACTACGCAGGGACATACTGTCTCAGGCGGGGGGGGCGATCTTTCACCCACACCCAGAGCGCTTGGCACTATGGGCCTGGCCCGTGAGTGGTACAATCTGAATACAGTGGGACTCCCTCAGAAGGTGATAAACACTATTCAGAGTGTGAGAGCTTCCTCCACCAGGTCTCTCTATGACTGTAAGTGGAGGGTGTTTGAGGAGTGGTGCCTTCAAAAAGGACACATCTCTTTTCAATGTCCTGTCGGGGTGATTTTATCATTTCTACAGGACTTGATTGATAAACACAGAGCTTTCTCTACGATCAAAGTGTACCTGGCTGCTATTGCTGCATGCCATGTGGGCTTTGAGGGAAAGACGGCTAGCTAACATCCTTTGGTCTGCCGTTTTATGAAAGGGGCTCGCAGGCTCCTCCCTGTTTCCACGTCACTGGTGCCCTTATGGGACTTGGCAGTGGTTTTAGATGGGCTCACTCTAACCCCATTTGAACCCCTTGAAGAAGCTGACATGAAGCACTTGTCACTCAAGACAGTGCAGTTACTGGCCTTGGCATCCGCCAAGCGAGTCAGTGACATTCGCTATCTGTACATCCTTCATATACTCAGTTCGCCCCAGGGCAAACGAGAGTGTTGTTGAAGCCCAACCCTGCTTTTATACCAAAGGTGGTTGGTTCATGTACCCCAATTGACATTGAGGCATTTCCTCCGCCGCTGTGTTCCTCCGGGGAACAGCAGCCGGATTTGCTGTTTCCAGTCCGTGCTTTACGCACCTATATGGACAGATCAAAAGAGTTTCGTCATAATGACCAACTCTTTGTGTCCTGGGCTAACCCTCACAAGGGCAAGCCCGTTACTAAGCAACGGCTCTCCCACTGGATTGTGGAGGCAATTGCTTTGGCCTATACGAGTCAGGGTTTGCAGGCACCTTCGGGTCTGCGTGCTCATTCAACTCGTGGTCTGGCTACATCCTGGGCTTTGTTCAAGGGTGTTTCCATCCAAGACATTTGTGCAACAGCGAGCTGGTCCTCGCCGCTCACTTTTGTCCGCTTTTACAGGCTAGACGTCTCTGCTCCTAGTGTGGCCCGAGCAGTGCTGGGCACCTTGTTGAGTCAGAGCTCTACCTGTTAAGTTCTGGTTGGTTTGGTGAATTTCGAGATAAGCTCGTCTGGCAATACGGGAGCTACAATATCCCATAGTGAGACATCGAACGGAGTGTTATGAATGAGAACTATAGGTTACTTACGTAACCCCAGCGCTAAGAGTAACATGTAGTGAGATGTCTCACCAGACGGCCCTCCTTGCTATGGTGAAGCGAGAAGAGGTGCTTATTTTGAATGACGCATGCGACGTAGCGCAAGCTACTTATAGGGGGTGGATTCCCTGACGCTGACGTCAAGATTAGGGCTGTGCAATTTAATCGATCTTGCGATATATATCGATATTTAGTTTTCCGAGAAAGTATCGATATTTCAGCCGCGGGTATCGATACATTAAGTCTGATAACTGTGTTCGTTATACTCGCGTCCAGGAGAGAAGCTTTAAAAAGGAGACTAATTGAGTCTCTGAGAATGTTCAAATGTATACTTTAATTAATAAAAAGCGCGGTAATGTTACAAGCAGAAGATGGTTCAGTCAGAAAAACAGCTGTGTTCTGGCTGTGAGCGAAGGGAAGAGAGCGAGCTCCACCTTTCCAGCTGTTAAATATCCTCTGCTGAATCCTCCCTGTGGGCCGGTTGGCGCTGCTGGGGATCGGCCCTCCACGTCTCCAATGTTCGTTGTTGCGCATTACAGAGGATTCAGACATTGCACATTAAATATATAACTAAACACGCCTTTTCTCCTCCTTATCTCTTTCATGACTTTTCATTTAATACATTTTAAACACTGTAATCAATAATCCAAAAATACCTCACGGCTGGTATCATTTCCGGTAGTGCCGAATGTTGTCTCATGCTACCCACGTCTGTAAACAAACGTATTCAAATAAACTGTACCTTCATTTAATATTCAGCAATAATAATATCTCGACGTCTATAGTTGTAGTGTTGAAATCAGTAGGTTTCGGTGTGCAACACTCCGTGTCATATCGCTACTAAATTCACCTCTATAGGAAATTGTATATTAGCCACATGCTAAATGCTAACCGGAGATGAAGGATTTTCAGAATAAAAGCTCAACAACTGGTTGTGCACAACAACTTCTGGTTTTTCAGTATAAAACAGCATTTAAACTGACGGTATGTTTATGGTACTTTATGCCATCAAAACATTGATTTTAATTTCTAACAAGTCCCATTCAAATCCCCCGTGTTCCGCCACCTGCTGCACCTTTTCATTCTCCATTGTCCATTGTGATACTGCATTTTACAACTACAGTTTGCACTGTTTCAATAAATGAAACTAATTTTCTTACCACATCTTTTGATTCATTTTGTCCAGCATTTGCAAGCTGGAGACTCTCTGTCAGAGCCATATATTGTATAATTGATGCTTTCAGTTTTCAGTTGAATTAATTCAATCCAAGTCAATGGAACACTCACAAGATGTCACCAAAATCCCACTGTCCCTTTAAAATCTTTCAGAAAATGATATAAGTGTATCGAATTATATCGAATCGTATCGAATCGTATCGTTGGCTGAATATCGTGATATATATCGTATCGTTGGCTGAATATCGTGTATCGTATCGTATCGTGAGATTAGTGTATCGCCACAGCCCTAGTCAAGATCACCAGCCAATCAGGATTGGCGTAATGAGATTGATGCTTCTGTTTGCTCCGCGATGAGGCGCATCCCATAGTGAGACATCTCACTACATATTACTCTGAGACTGGGGTTACGTAAGTAACCTATAGTTATCTACTTACATCCTTGATTTTGGACAAGGTGAATATCACCATTCTGGAGCTGATGAGAGAAATGTTTAAGTATGCAATCTTGCTTCTTTCTTAACTGTTGAGAGTTGAACAAGCGCAGTAATGATCAGCAAGATAAATTATATAAAAACGTTATTTGGATCAGTGCATAGACCTGAGCACTGTCCAATACCCAATGCAGCATTTTTGTCTACACTATACTGGTAAAAGAGCAACTCTAATGCTGGAGATATATTTATTTGTTATCCAAGATAATTCATTTGTGAGTGTGAGACTGACCGTTGAGCGGCCCAGACCAAGCAAGGAGGCAGAGGCAGAACGTCCAAAAATATAACCCGACGTGGGCATTTATTAAAATCATGTGCACAAAGTTCACAGCCTCAATCTTGCTGTTCTCCTTGCACACATCCTGCAGCCACAAGGATCTCACACACACACCCAGTTACAAGGAAACAGCACCTAAATACACACATACTAACAAGACACAGGTGAGGGGGGAGGAGACAACACAGGACACCAGGTGCACACAATCATCAGCCACAGACATCAACATATTATTTGCACCCTGATTACTCTCAACCGCTGTCATCCTTACACCAGCATAACTACTCTCGGCGCTCTCGCAAACTCCCCTATCTTTTCAGGCGGAGCCGAGGACCCGACCAGCACATGCCAGACGACATTCCAATAAATACGGTTTAATCAGTTAAAAAATACTAACTCAATAATTAGTATAAATTATGTGCAAATATGTAATGTCAACTGTACTGTGCAATCACGCTAATAAAGTGCAATATTACCCGGCCCGAAGCCGTCAGTCCATAGTGACGAAGTTACCTTTGTCACAGTGAGGTGAGTGAGTGATTTCAGGCCATGGTGTACAAATGATTCTCCGACAGACAATTTCAATCACTCACACCCTAACATCCAATTACACTGCTGACTGCTTTTGGATGAATTTGTTTTGTGTCAAACACAAGTTCATTTTCAAGCTAGACCACATCTTATATAAGCCAAACTAACAACACAGCATACAAACATGTTGCCTGGCTTTCATTCATGTATTCTGGTTAGATCCAAAGATGACAAAGACGTCCACTTCCAAGCACAACTGTACCAGATAATGATTGTCAGGAAACAGTGCCATATATCTTATTTGCATCTTCACTACCAAGAAGACTTTGCTTTGGCTGCGTCTGCACTGTGATGACAATACTGTGCAACATTAACAGGCTGTCACCCAGCTGCAGCCAGAGATATGACTTTGCATGTTAGCCTGATCAGGGATGCAGCTCATCTCCATAGAAATGAGCATGTGTGCACAGGGCATTGTTCCTATGGGGGAGACAACGCATTAACACCCAGGGTAGGTTTGGTTGACTGCCAACACTAACTCCACCTGGGACTCAGCCTGATTATCACATTGCTGCGGCTGATAATCCAACACACTTTCCATGGCGTTGAACAGGCCTGGTTAACAGTAGCTCAGTACCTCACTACTACTAACTCATGCTAACAATGTGTATTACCGTATGTAGTGCTACTTAAAGATAGGATTGCACAGTCAGCAGCTATGGCATGTTAGGTGAAATGTTACAAATGCACCATTCAAAAGAATCCAATGAGTGAAAAGGGATGCTATTCTAATCTTTAACTAATCCTTGACTAAAGAATGTTATAAATACATATTTTAGACTTGCTTTTTGTATTCCTCTTTTATCCATTTCTGTAAACCTCTTGTCTTCAAAGGTGGGTGGAGGAAGAGTGAAGCAAAATTGGACAAAGTATCAATGGAATGTTATCTCATTGCAACAGAGAATTATCATGACAGCAAAACGACAATCACACATCCTGTGATGGGAACAGAATGATATGCTTTTGAAAATACCTGGAAATAGATCAGCAATGAACAAAATAGCATTGAAGTCTAAATAACAAAAAAAAAAATTAAATAAATATGTCCATAGAAAATTCTAGCAAAAGGATGTATACATCTGACCTCAATGCTTTTTTGTGAAAATAAATATCTAAACTAACCCGTCTATGAAACGCAAACAACCTTCAGCTCAGTCTAGCAGCTGTTCATGCATCTATACTGTATGAGGCTGTAAGCACAATGTCTTACTTGTATGCAGCAGCAGGAAGGAAGAACATTATATGCCTAATTTGAGGGATTTGTTAAGCTTTCTGCCATCTTCATTTTATTATCACAGTTCTCAACAGGATTTTGTACACTTTTCCCCATCATATGGTAGCACATAAACACATACATAAAGTCCTGAAAGACAAGGCTTCTGGGTCAACCAGGCATCAGTTGTGCCCCCTGGTAAACATCACTCCAAAGACCTGGCACATGCATCCCAGAATGCACCCTGACACATTATGTAGGCACCAGTCAAATAATATACCATGAGCACATCTCTGGGGTAATACTGCGCGAGCGAGTAAGAGGGATGAGCATTACATGAAAAGAGTAAAGCATAGGGGAGAACAGAGAGACACTCTGCCATGGCCATTGTGCAGCTCTTTGAGAAATCTCTTTAAAATCCCCTAAAGGCACTAGCTTTTGGTCATCAATGAAACCACAGAAGGGTCTGCACCCTTCAACATTTCAATTAAGCTAATGTGTTATGTATAGATAGCTGACCTTCAGCATTATCCTTAATTCCTATTATGGCCCTGTTAATTTAGAATATGTTTCTTTTACAACTTTATAGTGGTTATAGCCCCATGAGTAGCATGAGAAGTAGGCCTACATAGGAAAGATATTGCTGTTTCTATGATTGTTCTTTTGTTAATTGATATAAAGACCCAAACCATAAATAACATGGATCAAGGGCATCATGCTTGAAAAAAACCAGCACTAAAGGGCATTTCGACAGGACATAAGTAGAGCTAGGGGATGGAATAAAATGGACCATAGTTCAGATCAATAACTAAGACACATATTTTAGAATGTATTGCTTTGATGTCTAACGAATCCAGAACCAAATCGAAATGTCTGTGGCATTTGTCATGCTGCATTTGTTCTTAAGAACAAGCTGTTCATCTGACTCGACAGCAGCAAAGGGATGGTTCCAGAACAAGTCAAACCATAACTAAAAGCAGCTTAGGCTATACACAAGTCTTCCATCCATTATATGTAATGGATGGAATGTAATGTAATGTAATTATACATTTCTACCTATACTGTTGATGGGAATTCTGGCTCTTTGAAGGGAGCCGGATCTTATGGCTCCGTTCCTTTCCGAGAGCCATTCAAAAGAGCCGTTAAAAGAGCCAGGTGTTTTTTAAGTGGCGGTGGAGATTATTTGTTGACCCTGCTTTAAATGATATTTTGGCGTTACAAATGTTCCACTCCGCTTTATCATTGCCTATGTTTTTTTTTTTTGTGCATCCAAATGCTGCTGTGTTTTCGCGTTTGGCTCATTTTCACCCGAAAAACACGTCGTCTGTACCACTTGTTACGACTTCTCTCTCTCATGTGTATTCCGTTAAGACCCACCCCTACTCTGCCTCTGATTGGCTAACCCTAACCCACAACATCTCACTCCTCGTGCATAACCAATCAGAGGCACTCCTGTCTAGACCTAACCAATCAGAGTAAGCTTTTTCACTGTTCACATAAAGGCGAGTGGATTTATGGCAGGCAGTGTACCAACGATAAAAAGAACGGCTCTCATCAAGTACGACTCGGTTCCCTGCGTTCGTACCAAAGAGCCGTTCAAAATAATCGGATCCTTCGCGTGCGTACGTACGTAACATCACTACTATACTGATTTCCCTTGACAGCAAAGTTTGGCACCATTATGTTTATAACTTATTTTCAAAAAAGAAAAGTTAATTAACTTCGGGCAGCTTTGATTCCATTTTCAATTCATTCCTTATGCATGTCATGTGTGCTTTACCAAAACTCAATTTGCTTTACCCACACTATTTGCAATTGCTACAATGACAAAGTTTAAATTTGTCTTCTTATTTTTCTTTTGTTTAGCTTTCTAGCCCCTCATGCTATAATCATGTGTATTTTCTCCATTCCTGTTCATGTGTCTTCTCGCAATTATCACTGGCCCCGTGTATCTCCTAATCGCTATAACCGGCCCGCTCTCGTCTATCCCACGTGCTCCACTGAGATCCAGCACCTAGTTTCAGGCGGCCTGTGGAACTGCCAGTCAGCTGTTCCTAAGGCTGACTTCATCTCTGGCTACGCCTCCCTGCAGTCTCTGGATTTCCTTGCTCTCACTGAGACGTGGATTACTCCATCCAACACATCCACCCCAGCAGCTCTCTCCACAGCATATTCCTTCTCCCATACACCCAGACCCACTGGCAGAGGAGGTGGCACTGGTCTCCTGCTCTCTCCCAAATGGAGCTTTTCCCTCTTCAAGCTACCTAACTTCACTCCTTCCACCTTTGAATTCCATGCCGTCACTGTGACCCATCCTATACAACTGACCATTGTTGTTCTCTACCGTCCACCAGGCGGCTTGGGGGACTTCTTGGATGAATTAGATCATCTCCTCTCACACATCCCTGAAACTGGCCCTCCCGCTGTACTTCTCGGAGACTTCAACCTCCAGACGGGGAAGATAGACGAACTAACATCTCTGTTAACCACCTTTGCTTTCTCACTGTCTCCGTCCCCACCAACTCATAAAGCTGGCAATGTCCTCGATCTCATATTCTCAAGGAACTGCACTACTTCTAACCTCTCTGTAAACCCGCTCCACACCTCCGATCACTTCTTCATTTTATTCTCTTTACCCCTTTCCAAACATAACAAACTAATCTCTTCTCATCCTGCACTTGTCCGCCGTAACCTTCGTTCCCTCTCCCCCTCTACCTTTGCCTCCTCGGTGCTCTCAGCCCTCCCTTCCTCTGACTCGTTCCAACTCCTGCCTCCAAACTCTGCTGCAGAAACTCTCCTCTCTACTCTCTCATCCTCTCTGGACTCTCTCTGTCCTCTCACATCTCGGCAGGCTCGTCAGTCCCCTCCTGCTCCCTGGCTAAATGACGCACTGCGTGCTAATAGAACCGTCCTTAGGGCAGCAGAGCGGAAATGGTGGAAATCCAAACACCGTGACGACCTCCTAACCTATCAGGCTCTCCTCTCCTCTTTTTCTGCTTCCATCTCTCAGACAAAAAGCACTTTCTTTCAAGATAAGATCCAATCTTCCTATTCCAATCCTAAAAAACTATTTTCCATCTTCTCCACCCTCTTGGACCCCCCCAAAGCCCCTTCCCCCTCCTCCCTTCTGTCAAGCGACTTTATTAACTACTTTGAAAAAAAGGTTTACGACATTCGCTCTTCTTTTTCTGACTCACCCCTACTCACCGCCGGATCACCTGAGCCACCTTCAACCGGCACACTAACCTCCTTTTCCCCTCTCTCTCCAAGTGAGGTTCTTACCCTCATTACCTCTGCCCGCCCTACCACCTGTCCTCTGGACCCTATCCCTTCAAACCTCCTTCAGACTATCGCTCCTGATATTCTACCGTTTCTCACCCATTTCATCAACACTTCTCTAACTTCTGGTCACTTTCCAAACAGTCTCAAGGAGGCGAGAGTAAACCCTCTCCTGAAGAAACCCACTCTCAACCCGTCTGATGTTATAAACTACAGGCCTGTCTCTCTCCTCCCGTTCCTGTCTAAAACACTTGAACGCGCTGTCTTTAAACAACTCTCCTGTTATCTCCATCAGAACAACCTTCTGGATCCGCACCAGTCTGGTTTCAAGGCAGGTCATTCCACAGAAACTGCTCTCATTGCTGTCACTGAGGAACTGCACACTGCTAAAGCAGCCTCCCTCTCCTCTGTCCTCATCCTGTTGGACCTGTCTGCTGCATTTGACACGGTGAATCATCAGATCCTCCTTCGCACTCTCCAAGAACTTGGAGTTTCAGGCTCTGCACTTTCCCTCCTCACCTCATACCTCAAAGACCGCACCTACAGGGTTACTTGGAGAGGGTCTGAGTCCGACCCTTGTCAATTAACTACAGGGGTCCCTCAGGGCTCTGTTCTTGGTCCTCTCCTCTTCTCCCTGTACACAAACTCGCTCGGATCTGTCATTAGCCCGCATGGTTTTTCATACCACTGCTACGCTGACGACACCCAATTAATTCTGTCCTTTCCCCGCTCAGAGACCCAGGTCGTCGCACGCATCTCTGCTTGTTTAGCTGACATCTCTCAGTGGATGTCCGCTCATCATCTCAAGCTCAACCTTGACAAAACTGAAGTGCTTTTCCTTCCGGGAAAAGATTGTCCCTCTCTTGACCTAACTATCAACATCGGCCCCTCTGTTGTTTCCCCGACTCAGACTGCAAGGAATCTGGGTGTTATCCTAGATAACAACCTGTCGTTTACTGCAAACATCGCTGCTACAACCCGCTGCTGCAGATACACGCTTTTCAACATCAGGAAGATACGCCCACAGCTGACCCAGAAATCGACGCAGGTTCTGGTCCAGGCTCTCGTCACCTCACGCCTAGACTACTGCAACTCCCTCCTGGCTGGTCTACCTGCATGTGCCATCCGACCTCTGCAGCTCATCCAGAATGCAGCGGCTCGTCTGGTCTTCAACCTTCCAACATTTTCCCACACCACGCCGCTCCTCCGCTCCCTCCACTGGCTTCCGGTAACTGCTAGAATCCACTTCAAGACACTGGTACTTGCGTACCATGCTGCGAATGGATCTGGCCCTTCCTACATCCAGGACATGGTTAAACCGTACACCCCAGCACGTGCACTACGCTCTGCATCAACCAAACGACTCGCTGCACCCTCGCTGCGAGGGGGACCCAAGTTCCCATCAGCAAAAACACGTGGGTTTGCTATCCTGGCTCCAAAATGGTGGAATGAGCTCCCCATTGAAATCAGGACCGCAGAAAGCTTACACACCTTCCGGCGCAGACTGAAAACTCATCTCTTTCGACTCCACTTCGAGCGATAGAATTACTAACAAAGAACTGCTAACAGAGCACTTATATACTAATAAAGGACTGGCTTAGCCAGTTGAGCAGCACTTGAAACGATTGGCTCTTTGAAACCTGATGTTCTTATATGATTCTGTTTTCCTCAAGGTTGTGTCTTCCTGGTCGAATGTACTTATTGTAAGTCGCTTTGGATAAAAGCGTCAGCTAAATGCAATGTAATGTAATGTAATGTAATGTCTTAAATTGCCGGCTTAGAATAATCTTTTAATGTGGAACAACATATATTTTTAAAATAAAAGTTTAAATGACTTCAGAAGAATGAAACAACAACGTCCACAGAGCAGGAGATGGAAAGACCTCCCTTAAGCCTTCAGCTCCTAACCTCTTTTATTTCAACCTGATTTAAGTTAAAAAAAAATGTGAAAGATGCAAATCTGAGAAAGACAAACAACAACATCATATCACAAAGGCAGCTCTCTTCCACCTACAAGTTTGTCATTTGCAACACAGTGCAGATGTTGTTATTCAAGCATTCATCTAGTTTGACTTTTGTTAAACACTCAGACGAAACTAGGGCTGTACCCGAATATCCGAATATTCGGTCTAATCTGATGGGAGAGAGATCAGCTGCTGCTGACGAGTCGACACGCAGCTCTGCATAATCACCTGCAGCGGTGAGCGGAGCAAAACACACACTTCAGGTTAGAAAATCACACGTAGCTATTTTAATTACCTCTCAAACTAAACTAGTTATAGATATGTTTATCTTTACTGTCGGGTCACTCATTACTGGATCAGCGAGCTGCATGATATACTGACGGGCTGTCAGGAGAGAGAGCGCTCCGTTTATTATTCCTGTGTTATTATAAGTTACTGTACACTTTTGAATAATGTAGTTAATCTACTATAATTAGTTTGTTTAATATCAAATCATATAAATTAGTTTTAAAGCTCAATAAATAACAAAGAAGACCTCTGACCGGCACTTTTCTCATTTTGTCCGGAAGATTTAAACTTTAACGGACATGATGACCGGCAAAAAAAAATTGTAATAGAGACTCTGGGCACAACAACTATGAAAAGTCACCTGAATGCTGTAAGTAGTAGCTTAGCTTAGTTGTTGTCCAGTTGCCATGATGAAGCTGCTTTATCCACCGTTCAAACAGTAGCGTTACACATGATAAAAACATGCACGCACGCACCGAATATCCGCTGCTGATTACTACCGAATATCCGGAGCCCGAAAAATGTTATTCGGGAAAGCCCTAGATGAAACTATCCTATTTATAGACATAATTACCGATGTATGACAAGATCTATTCAGTGAACATGTTTCATTTAGTCAGATAGCCAGTATAAAACCCTATTTATGATTTGTTTAAATTGCCCTACCCCTGGTTCAATTGCACAAACCTCCATTTGTGAATGTTTTAAAACTTCAGAGAAATACTCAACATCACCTTAATCACCTTTAATGATCATCAGTGATTAGGAGTGTATCGGAGGAACCCCCCTATTCTGTACAAAGATACAAATTGGAATAAAAACGTGGAATTACAGCAACCTTGAAGGGTCCACAAAATGTTTTACAACACATTATCTCAATCTAGATTACAGTTCAGGCTGCCTATACTTGAAAGATTCAAGATCACGCAAACAAAAAGTTGTAAATCCATGTGGGGAAATGATCTTCAATTTGTATTTGGTTGACCTGTTCATCATGCTTACCCGAACTGTTATACTCCAGATACATTTTCCACACAATGCAGCAATTGGTAATTGGCTTTTTGTCTGGTGGTTGGACACTGGATGTGCCACCCCCTTTGCAACAAGCCCAAATATACATTGTTTAATTATCGTGAAGCTTGTTTTTACTCACAGCGTGCTGGAGCTTATCCTAGAAAACCAGTTGGCAAAGGATGAACACTCTCTGGGCAGATCGCCAGTGCATCGTGGGGGCTAACTCAGACAGACAGAGAGTTACTCATTCTCACGTACATACCTGTTAGGTATTAGAGCCCTCAATCCTTTTAAAAGTATGTATTTGGATAGCGGACAGTATATCCACAACCAAACAATTAAAAGTCCACTGAAGGATAGCCGATTCTAGAGAGCTGCACTTTTTGTTTTAATCTGACAGCTCTACTGAACCATCATGACGTTCTTTAAATATACACATGTAATGAAATGAATACAGAAGGAAGATTTAAACGGAGCCTCTCAGAATCAAACCAACTGCCTGAGTTATATGACTTTTGTTTTTCAGGGACTGCATATAACATTATGGATACATCTGGAAAATTAACATGATGGACTCAAGTGCTCGTGATAATGAATGTGCATTTTCCTTTCTTAAATAAAATGTTTTATATGGAGATCAGTCAATATAAGTATACGCACAAAGCCTTCCTCTTCACACTTTGATCTTTGACCTCTGGTCTTACAATACATAATGCATTTTCAGAACTATTAAAAGTTGTTAATGATGCATTTGGTCATTTGCAGAACTTGGTTCAGGACAGATCATGATCCTGATTTAATACAAAAAGGTTCTGCAGTGACTTACAGTACTAAAACACAATGTGATTATCAGCATCTTTCCCTATACCCTTGAGCTTATGATGACTGAAAGCTTACCATGACAAGACCAGACCAGGTCTCTGGAGAGCACATCATCTACTAAAAAGCAACTTCCAGCGATTATGGTGCATTTCTCAAGTGAAGCTCTTCATTCACTTGATAAATCAAATCAAATCAAGTTTTATTTATATAGCACATTTTTAAAACGATTTTTGGTCGAGCCAAAGTGCTGTACATATAATAATTACCTTACAGTAAGGACACTATACAGTAAATACAACAGAATATCAGTATGAGAAAACGACACCCTCTGACCTTAGACCCTCACATCGTACAAGGAATAAAGATTGCCTCCAAACAAAGAGAAGCAGAAATAAACAAAACATAATCATTTATTTGTGACAATGTTGATTGCTAGGTACTTATGACGGGCGGAGTGGCAGAGTCCTGTTCAGAGCAGATGATCAGATAATCCTCCAGCACACTCTGCTGACACCAAGTCCGGAGAGCAGTCACATAGTTCAGTTATGCCAACTCACCGGACATCACATCATCCTTATATTTATTAGGTTTTTGATACAACAATAGGTCTCACGTAAAACATCTATTTACAGAGTATATTGATAATATTTATTTGGTTCTGATACTATATTATTGCTCTCAAAAGTTATCAGAAACAGCAAATTATACTAATCACAGTTCAATATCCATCATTATACCTAACATAAGGGAAGTTGTATTAGCATTTGTAATTAATAAACCAATGAAAGTAACTAATTTGGAAACTAGTACTGATCATATATAGCAGTATGGGCATTTAAAATAGTATCTATCAATTTCTCATTTAGAAATATTTTAATATAAAGTGTTTTTAAAACCTATTGTTTGGCACCTGACAGATATGAGTGATAAACATATTTTGATTTCTATGTCCCAACCCCTGCAGACTTAATTTTACATAGTGGCTCTTTTGACTAGAGCTGTCCCCTCTTAGTGAATTAAACTATTAAATGGTTGTTTTAGTCTAAGTCAAATAATATGTATTATGCCCAGTAGCCATTTCCCTACGTTTCTCATTTAGGCTAAATGACTTTAGTCCAAGACACCATTCTAGTCCATTCTTTGTGGCTTAACGATCAATCAATTAAATGAATTCATCAATTTATCGGCCATAATGTTGAAAATCGAATCAATCTACTCCTGCAGAATAACATTTTTCTCCACTGTTTTGGACAGGCTCAGTGGTATCCAATTTAATATGTTCATCTAAATCTGTAAAATACTCCACAGTCACTGTACCAGTATTTTTTTCTTAAGCAATCCCTTTAGATAAACAAAAAGTCCCAGGCTACAAACATAATCAGCTAACAGCAGGAGCTTCAAACAAACTGTATTTCTCCATATTTTTAAAGATTGGGAAAAATATGAATATATTGATCCTGCGCATGCAAATGGGTAGAGGAGAAGTGGATTGTGTTGCAGTTTCTTTGGGTGTTGTGATGCTTTTTTCCTTCATGAAAACGTTGTAATCACTCGTAACTGGTATAACATTTAGGTTAACCAAAGATCCTGTTCTTTATGAAGAAAAGATCAGTGGCTTTAACACACACCTCTTACTGTCTAAAGGTGTGAGTGCATGTTTCAGGAAGCTGAAATAAGCTTGGTAATAATCTCTGATTTAATATGACAGTCAAAAGCACCAAGAGTTTCTTTAATGCATCAACCTCTTTGAGACAGCATGTGAGAACTCTTGAGTTACTCCCACATGTCATGAGGATTAAGTTGAGGATGTGCCCTGAAAGCTTTTCCTAATTCACACCTCTCTCCATTATCCATTAGAACATACGTGACTTTAATGGGGAAGGGAAAGGCTGTTGAGTTACGTGAGTTACTCTTTTGTTAGAGAAGTTCATTGAATGATTCATACAAAGTAACAATTAGCAAAGTATGAATAATCTCTCTTATTTCCTCATCTTGAAGAAGGCAGTAAGCCAGCTGACAAGTATCATCTGAGTATGGGACAAATCCCCTTTTTCAAACATCAGCAGTGGTGGCGAGTCCATAGGGACTTGGCTTGGCAACTGGAAGGTCACCAGTTCAAGTCCCGGAAAGACCAAGTGCTACCGAGGTGTCCCTGAGCAAGGCACCGTTCCCTACACTGCTCCCCGGGCGCCGTACATAATGGCAGCCCACTGCTCCTAACTAGGATGGGTCAAATGCAGAGAAACCGTTTTGTTACATGGTACCTGTACTACGTAATGACAATAAGTTTCATCATCATCATCATCATCATCATAGAGATGTACCTTTCTGATGGTTGGTGCCCATTTAGGCTCTCATTCTGGTAAAAACAAAGGGAAATATCAGATCCATTGTATTAGTCAATTTCCCATCTCTGCAGTTCAACAAGAACTCTCTATACATTTTGGTTTTTAAATAAGAGATTAAGACACCTTTTCATAATAGGGGATCCTGGTCTGAAGTCTGAACATCTAACTACAATTGTTCCATGATGCTCCTTGAAAAAGGAAATACATTATTATTTCATTACTCCACAAATTGGACCCCATGAGATACTACGGAGGCTTTTGGATCTCCAGGCCCTCTGTACAACACTTCAAAAATATGCTGAATTTATGACATTTCTGTAGTCATGGTATATTACAGATAGAAGGTTTAAATTACAGCTTTCTCTACCCGCATCCTTTGCTAGCATTATTAATGCAGTTTGTGATGTCATTTAGATGAAGGGGGAGATATATAACAACTACTGTTGTTTATTTGTCTGCACATCATTTGGGTAAAGTTGTATTTCTGTTTGTAAAGCAAATTGTTAATATATCATTTCAAGTTTAGGCGACTGAGAAATGTTTGGATAAAGTACACTATGTTGTATTCACAAATTAGTTTAAAATGTAAAAAATGCACAGAGGAGCAAAAGGCAGCGTTGGCACTGATGTACTGCTTTAATAAAATTGAGAAATTATTAAAAGCAATTCAAATAAGTGTTGAAAAAACACTGTAGACTGCAGTGCGTTATTTCTCGTGCACACATGGGAGAAAAAACCTGCAAAGTGAAAGGGGGCAAGGTGTCGGTGACTCGAGCTATTGCAGTACAACTCATGTCTGAGCATGCCAAGGGCTACAATTTGTCTTGCTCCTCAAAGTGGATCTCTGTTGTGCCAGAATGGGTTGTAATTCATCTCTAGTGTAGTAACAAGGGCAGTCCACCTATTGCAAACAGGCCCTAGTGTGGTACTCCTGCAGATAGACAAAAAAGGTATGAAGGAGCTCTACAGTCTCTTCATATCATGTGACACTGTACTTGTGGATGAAATAGCCTTTGTTTGGCGACTCTGGTCATACTATCAGTTTAAACCACCAAACAACTTGTACTCACAACTATTATGTCTCATTATTCTCTTACTTTGGCTGCAGTTAATCATACAATTCATTAAGAGAAATTACTATCCAGGCCTGTTTAAAAAGTGGAGCATTACAATACCTTACAATATTGGGTTAATCTCATTAGAGGGTGATTGTGACTACAAAACCCCGCATAAATTAAGAGCAGGTCTAGTATACAACAAGAATATTCATTGTCTTCACAACACTGCTGAGGAGCTTCACTGGCCACATTATAACCAAACGCTGACCAACAGTAATTCTGGACTCCCAAAAGACACTCTGACAAAACTAGTGATCCCTGGTATTATATGGAGACCCTTAGCTCCAGGGCCCCTGCATTATTCCACACACAGCAACAGCAGATGTCCCCTGGCTCTACTCACCCACATCAGTTCATTAAACAAAAAACCTCTTCTGATATTTAGTGCTGCACCATGAGGCTAAAGGTATTTATAAAGCCTTTACCTTTACCTTCACCTTACCTGACATCATCCACATCCTTCATAAGCAGGCACGAGGAAGTTGGGACTTTGCTGAACTTCAAAACTTGAGAAAATGTTGTATTCCTAAACTACCCTATCTGTGAACATGTGTGACTTGTAATTGTATCGATTGTGGTTTACTCTCACATATCCAGGAGTGGGCCTATTAGCACTGCATAATAGAATACTCGTTTGCACAGTTTTGAGGTTAAAATAGTGTTTGCCAACATTACATTCAATTGTTGCCACTGAACAGTATTCTCTTTACAAAAAGGGGGGGGGGGGGCTTACCAAATTCAGCACCGTTTCAACAATATCCCTGTTGTTAACTTCTCCAACCTGGATCAGTTCGATGACAACAGCAAATTTCATTTTGATATTCCGGATTGGAACCGATGGATTGATAACCCCAGCCGGGAACACCACTGAACCTGAGCCGGACATCTTCGTTGTCTCCCCGGCGGCAGCGGAGACTGCAGCTGCGTGCTGCCTGTGACCTGGAGGAGGTTGTCGGTCCGAGAGAGACATAGAGCCGGGCATTGTCACCGGTCTCTCGCTTGTCATGTCCACCCAAGCCGGGTGGTTATAAACCGGTCACACGCTATCTCCTTGCAATAAATCCAATCACTGCTCTGGAGATCCAAAATAAATGAAAGAGAGGAACACTCGCGAAACCACGAAAAACAAAACAGAAGCAATCAATCACTCTGTCAGTTAAATCCAATCCGGAGAGTCCCGGTAAGAGAGTCCGCTGTGTTGTAGGTACCAGTCGGTAAACTGAGCAGACTGCCCCACGCTGTGTATGTGAGAGTGCCGCTCTCTCAATGCGCGTCTCCGTCTCTGTGCTGCTGTCACCGCCATGTTGCCGCCCCCTGCCTGCGGTTCAACACGCCTGCGCTGAGATGATGGAGCTTGAGAGCCGAGCAGGACAGCCGCTTCCCCTGCACCGAACAGGCGGGACCGGCAGAGTGCGGAGTGCTACCCGGAGCTAATAGCATGGCAATTTAGTCAAAGTTTGCCAAGCCAAAAGAAAACAGTGGGTGTAAATTGTCTTCCAACCATTTTATAAAGTTATATTGTCCGTTGGTTTAACCAGTGCGGTTACAAGTGAAAGTTAAACGTAAAACAGTCCATATTTGTAAAAGTCACGCTGGTTACGCTTTATCATGTAGCTTCCTTTAAAACATTCCCAAACAAAGATGAAAATCGGAAGTTACCTGACTTGTATTTCTGGCCTGAACGCAAAAAAAAAGCATAACAAACATGTTCTGGATAAAAAAAGATATATTTCCAAAATGTTACATTTAAATGTACCGCTACAGGAAACTCAGAGGTGTAGCCTACCTCATATAATTAATTGCGGCCTTCTGTGTGGATGCCCAAGTGAGCTGGGATACATAAATGCAAAGACTATTTATACGAACTTCCAAGGTCTCCAAAATGCAAATGAATGTAAACCTCGAATCAAAACAGAAATTATCAAAAAATATTTTATAAATATGTGTCATTATGCCGTCGTAGGATACAACAGTAAGACGACCATGTTCGGTGTTAGAAATAGCCTACTAGCCTTGCCAAAGGTTAAGATTAGATCTGTGTTGTACGGCCAAGTCAATATAACGCGAATATGAACACCAAGACTTTCAGGCAATCTTTTTGAAATGCATGAATGCACAGATGGAAACATCTGACCTGAATTATCATTATCATCCTACAAATTATTTTTATTTTACAGGGTGTGCTGGTTTGGTTTCATTTTCAGTTTGGATTCAGGTCCATTTCCTGGATTAGACTATGAGGCACAAAGGTGACCCTGGATAGTCATATGCAAAGCAATACAACAAATCCTATTACAATGAGATTAATTCCCCTGGTCAATTCTTCTTTCAGGGTCCTGGTGAGTTAATAGTAGTGTCTGCTACACATCACATTGAACTGGTTTTTAACCAGTGTTTAATCATAGTCAGGTATAATAATATTATTTGTTGTATCTATGTTTGCAACAATCACTTGTGACCATTCATGCTTCCATTTACAGATATGTTATATTAATTAAATGTTTCAAGTTATTTATCCAGCTGAATAATGTGCTGCCAAAGCATTAGCATAGATGCATTGCCTATATGGTGTTTTATAGTAAAAAAGTATGCATTTGACTGCCCTTTGACTCAATGTTTTAAATGTTTATAATTAGATAAAGTAGGCAATGTCTCGTTTTGCTTTGCCAAATTGATATGGACACATATTTACAGTCCATAATAATACATAATGAAAAAAAGCCACCAGGTTCCAGTGGTTATATAAAAGACACACTGACAGCTTGGCAACAATCCTGTCCATCGTCCTGACTGACAGCCAGAAGCTGAGCTTGCATTTCATGACCTCATTAAGCTGATGTGTGTCAGCATGTCTTCAATATGTCTCAAGCCAAGGTATAATGTTTGGCTGCATACAGCTGTACCGATCATGTTTTGTTTTTTTCCAGTTTAAAGCTAGATCGAATTTACTGCAACATACATAACAAAACATGGTCACAATGATGTCAAATATTCTGCTGATCAAAAACGGCCACCTAGTGGACACAAAAGTCAGTCAACCAAATGTGTGCCCATGGTCTTGTAAGGTAAGGCGAGACAAATTAACTGCAGACTTAATTTGGTTTAGCTTTTGAATAACTGATAGTTAACATACAAATGAATTGTAAGCTCCAATAAGGTGTCAATGTAAATTCTTTAAACCATGTCCGTGTAAATCCTTCAAATGTCCAGTAGAGGTCGCTCTCATCCCACATGAACAATTATGTTGTTTGTGGAGGACAAGTCAGTGGTACGAGTAATACTCTCAGCCTGACTGACACCGTGTGTCAATTGACCATGCTAGGTATTTGTTTTATTTTATTTTGTGTTCAAAGTGAAAGAGAGAGGAAGAATCAGTGCATAAAAACATTTTATAATTTTGATAGTTTTATTATAAAAGGATGTCTTTTGTACTTGACTGCACAATTCAGTACCCTTAAGCAGGTATGAACAAGTCAAACCTTAAGTCATTCTTTTTACAACCACCTGGGGGGTCAGAGTTCAATAAAATTAGACCCATTCCAAAATGGCAATACTGAGGCAAAGTAAAACCAGCTTACAATTTGTACCATGTGTACTACAGAAAGCTTGACACAGTGAAAACATCTATATATAGGATATTAACATATATACTATTTATCCCTTCACATATATACAATATATACATCTAGCTTGCATGTACAGTATATTCACACACATATTTACAGTCGCTGGAGTCTACATCATAATAATTATAGCTTTAAATCTGAAAAGAATAACATATACATGCTTCCCAGAAGCGTTTAAGGAGCTTGAATGTCCTAGACATTGTAGATTAAAGTAGCAGTAATACAATATTATTAATAATTATCATAATAAACAGGTTAAGCAACATTAATGTAAATAAAATCCTAAAGCTAAGGACATTGGCAGGATGATTATTTTCCCATTGAGTAATTATGCTCAGCACCTATAAGATGTCCTCTTTTGTCATTGTGCAAGTACAGAGGAGCTCACATTTATTTTCAGAGCGTTTTACTCTGGAAATAAAAGAATAAACTGTGCTTTAGTTCTGGGGTCCTGTCTATGCTTTGTGTCTGCATGTAAGCAATGACTCAAAGGCTCAATCTTGATCTCAAGGCTGAGCAGACACACTTGGCAAAGAGTTTCAGATTTTGGTCTCCGGGCCGTCTGCGATTAGCGGCTGAAAGGAGTTGCGTATCCGGGCAGCTTCTGCGGCACAAAGGTGACCAAAGGCTTTGTTGTACCAGTCTGGAGTCCTTCCTCTGAAACAAAAAAACAGTACATTTAATATAATATACTTTGAAAGGAGCTTCAATGGTAATAATTCATTAAATTATTATCTTAAAAATGCAAATATCACACGTAGAAATGTATAGGTGTACTTTTCAAGTATCAAAGAAGCCCCATTTGCTTGGGTTTTCTCTTTCCTGTAGTTTGTCCTGAATCAAATTGATTGGAGTTCTTGGTTTACTTTACACTATGTAACACTAGCACTTCTATCGGCTAGCGCTCCAACACATTGCACTTGATTTGCTAAGGGTCAGGACATTTCTGACACATCTCTAAGTGGTTGATCAGCTAACCATCAGTTAGGCTGGGCTCTGGTTTCAGACAGAGGGTGAAAATAGGTGCTGTAGCACAGGCAGTATTAGACAAATAAAGCACTTTTTGAACAATAAAGCATGTAAACATGTCACAGTAGAAGCAAAAAATATAAATATAAACCTGAAAATGAGCGTAATTTGTCCTCTTTAAAAGCAAAAAACCTTGAAGCTATTGAGATTTTATATCTCATTAAGATTTTTGTGGGACTCACTTCAAGTCCACTCTGCAGATGTGAGTGAGCCTCGACTTTCCTGAGCCGCAGGGCTCCAGCAAGTAGTTGGACTCCAGTACTATAGCGCGTACCCCTCCCACAGGCGGACAATCCTCATGCTCTATAGACACAGAAACCAGGGAGCAGGCACCTTTGGGCAAGTCTGTCCTCCAAGACCTTGAATAAACAGAAAGAGATTGAGTATGTGGACTAAGACAAAAACACATTATAGCATTTCACTAAAGAAAATATATATTTTGCTTTGAGTCTCTTTTTTTATTTACCACTCACCTAAGTACTACGAAGTCCCTGCTGGGATGAGGGGGCATGCGGTTGAGCACATACTGAAACACTTCTGTCTGCTTGTCCAGTGTCTCACACACTTTCCACTGCAGCAGGTCCACATCCCATAGGTGGCGCTCTCGTAGCACACGGTTCAAGACTACAGATGGTGGGGCTTCCACCTCCACAGACACTCGCCAGCGTCTCAAAGGGTTCCCATCTCCCACCTGGAGAAACACGAGAACACTTTTATTTGCACACATATATGCATGAAATATGAAAGAAAATAACAGGAGAGGTCATGAAGACACAGGCTTACAAAACAAAATTGACAACAAGAATGTAATGTAAGAAATGTAAACAAGAAGTGAAAACGAATAATACAAATAATGACTGATTCATTAAACTTAATATAAATCTGATGATAAATTAATACTAAAAAATGTTTTTAATAACTTGAAAATATGTGTTTGCATTATTTATGATAATTATTAACTTGTTACTTGTAAAAAGAGATATCAATATTTATTTGAGGTTTAATAAACATCATGAACTCTATAATGGGTAGAGCACCAACCTTCTTATAGGAGAGCTCTGTGTTATCAGAGCTGCTGCAGGACACCCAGTATTTGGACTTTTCCCGGGCCTCTTTGATCTGGTTCTGAAGCCTCCCCTCCATGTGAGTGTGGTACGTTCCATCCTGATCCTCCAGATGCTTGCACAGCTCCTCAATTGTTGGTGCATGTAAGTCAGCCTCCACATATGAATTACGTGACTGAGTAACCATCTCATGAGGGATCTAATGGGTGTATAAAAGCATGCGGTAAGATTCACAGAGGGAGGCCTGGGGATATTGCATCCAGGCTTGAAATTCTTGAATCATTACAACTACAGGTTATTGTACCTCAAAAGATGGTTGCACTCTACTATCATATGAGCGAGGCCCTGTGTTGCTGCTAGGTTTTCATTCAGATCCTTCTGGTCTGGTCTGCCAGTGGCATACTTCTTCCGCATGGCCCTGGGGATTTTGGGGAGACAGAAAGCTTATTAGGCCAGTAGAGTCCACGGGTCAAAGTCCCCACCAAATGCAGTATATAAACTCTTCCTCCGCTCTGCAGGAAACCCCTTTGATCCTTTTAACAACAATTCCAACATGATAAATGAGAGAGCTTTGCTTTGTTTGTACACAGCATGGTCTCATAAAACATGGGGTTTCAAAAGAAGTGCCATGGCCTTTTAAAAATCGTCCCAGAAAGAGAGCAATCTACTGCGCCCCTGAGGGTTGAGCAGACTCTGTAACCCATTTTTATGTGTATCTTTATGGAGTAATAGGTGAAGATAATCATGCAGGAATGAATAAAAAGCATGCATGTCTTGTTTACTAGTTTTTTAAGGAACAGAATGGCATGCGATGCTCCCCATACAAAATACAAGAAAAATTACCTTGGTGAGAGATTATCTTTCTTGAGTATATTGAGATGGAAGAGGGAGGGGGCCAGACACACAGCAATGTTCATGGGTGTCATCTGGTTCTCCTCCACAGAGGATGTCACATCGCTGAGGAAACAGAGCAGTGTCTGCAGCACCTCCCGGTTTTCATCTGACATCAACATGATGGCTGCCTGGACAGCTTGCAGCCTTTGGTCCTTCGGTACATCTGCACATATGAGAACATTGATTTACATTATCTCTTATACAGTATATATCCTATATCTTAAGTAATACAAGAGGGAATAGGTGCAAATCCACACTGCTCTCCGGATTTAAAGAAAACCAAGTCAGACACTAACTTTTAAATCTGACACATGACGAGAGCACAGACAGGTTCATGTCCTTACATTGGTAGATATGGAGAAAGGTCTCCCCCAGCTTGCTGGTGAGCAAAGGCTCAGGTAGATCCCTGAAGAACTGCTTCACCATGTCAGCCACATCGTAGGCGGACTGATCCTCATAGTTCACATTGTCTGGAGAATTCTCATTCATCTGCCTGAGCGCTTGAATTCGAGACTTCACCCCTGATTTACGGAACAGACCCACCTGCAAGCAAAACAGACGTGTTAACTTGACAGCTGGCAGCAGTATTCGCTCACTGACAATTGTATCTGCTTACAATTTGTGTAATAATCTTTTGGAAAACTTCCACCACATTATACACAGTAGATAAAGTCAATCATTTGTTACTTCACATGTGAAAATGCAAATACTCTGTCATACCTGGTCAAGACACTGGCTCCTCAGGTACCGCAGGGCCTGCTGCAGGCCGAGGGGCAGCGGCTGCCCAGAACGCTGCACATGCACTATGAGAGGCACGCCGAACACATTCTTATCCTTATAGTCTGGTACCTTCATTCTCTTCATAAACTTTGGCACGGACCTAGAAAAGATATGAAGAAAAACACATTCACTTAAAATAAAATAGTATTAAGAGCTTGTATACTAAAAGGGAATATGGTTCCAGTAATTCATTAAAGGCCTGCTCATACCATAGTACACAAAGAAAGTAATCAAATAATTAGAGAAAAAACCTACATACAAAATGAGGTAAATGATGTAAAATGTGCTTTCACTGATAAAGAAAAATGTAATCAATCCATAAAAAGTTGATGTTGGATGTTAGAATTGGACTTACCAGGTCCAGCCGTGCTTGTTGGACATGGAGTACTTCTCCATGATTGCAGTAAGGCGCAGCAGAGAAAACTTCTGCAACAAACTGAGCTGGCCTGCTGACTGGTTGGTGATCTGCAGGGACGCCACTGAGTGACTTAGGCGATTAGATATCTGAAAGCTGGGCCACCGTAACCTGATGCCAGGAAAAATTAAACAGCAAAGGAAATATTTAAGATAAGATTTCAATACAATCTTAGTATTGTTTCAAACATTTCAATACTGTTAACACCATTAGTCTTACCGATTAGGTCTTGTGAGTGAAGCCCCTACTCCCGAGTCCCTCCTCTCCCTGAGGACAGTTGATTCGGTCTCAGCAAGTGATACTCTGTCTCTGTCACCGTAACTAGGTGTAGTCTGGCTTTCTGCGACTGAATTTCCCTCAAAGTCCAATGTGATCTGACTGGAGGACTGTTGACCTGCTTCATGTTCCTTCTTGCTGTCCACCTGTGACAGTCCTTCTCCCACAGGCAACACATTTTTGGACCAGTGGTCCACTATCTGCTGTAGACCGTTGACGTGCAGCAAGATGTCGTCTAGATGAGGAAACAGGTCTTCCTTCTCCAGGTCTATCAGGTCTCCAGTGCTGGCGTACAGATGTGAGCCAGGCACATTATCATACACACTGATGCGGCTGCCTCTGGAGCAGCACTGTGTGACAGGTCTGGATTCCTTCCTGCATGAGATCAGTGGGGAGTCCAGGTGCATGCTGCCTCTGTGCCAGTTGATAGACGCCCCATTGGTTGGGGACAGGCTCTCTATGGACAGTGCTTTGGGGAAGGTACCTGGCTTGTGGTCTTTGGGAATGTGGACAACCAGGTCCTCATAAGAGCAGAACTCATTCCTGCGGTTTTGTTCAGCAACTTTATTAACTTGGGTCCCTGAGAAGATGTCTAAGTCCTCTAAATACATGCCACTCCGCTTGTGGTCAGCCCGGTGAGGTTTACGCTCTTTTAGGCTGGGTGTGCTGACAGCGCTGCCACTAGAATGGCTGCTACCCTCACTACTGGACTGGGACGGCTGAACTTTGTTGGGCGGTAATTCTGGAGCTTCAGCATCTCCATTAATGATCTCGACACACTGCAGGGTCTTCAGTGCCTGGGCCTCCTTCTGCAGCACCGGAGAGCCGATTACCAATGACTTACGACCCCTTCCCAGTGTTCCATTGGATCGCAGTGTCTCCATGCGCTTCAAGAAGTCTTTGGCACGGGTGTGGCTTATCTTGCCATGCTTATTAGGTAGTGAGCCGTAGTGGGCAATGTCTTTGGGGATGTGAGGCATTGTGAGAGAAGTAGAGTCTGGCATTGCTGCAGAATCGGAGCCGGTGCGGTTGGAGCAGTCAGAGTCCTCTGTGCTGAGGCCTCTGTGGCCGCTGCCCCCGCTGCTCTCACTGTGCAGGGAGGAAATCTCTGGCTCGCTGAGGTCAGTCAGAACACTCTCGCTGCTGGTGGTGGTTCTCAGAGGCAGGCCGTCGCTGGAGGGCTGACCCTCTCCCAGCAGACAATCAGTGTCCTGTAGCCTGGACCAACGCCGGCTGCTCCACTCAAAGGTCCATTTGTCACTGATAGCAAACAGGTCTTCTTCATCAGAGTCTTCACTCTGAGGAGAGACATAGCATTAATGACTCTGACCTACATGATTTAATTTGGTATTTTACACTTCTTTGTAGTTGTGTTTCTTTTTAGGTAGTTACCCAATTAAATAAAAACAAAAACAAATGAATTAAAGAGAACATGCGCACAAAATAATTAAAATAATATTAACTTATATTCTTTAACACTTTTAAAAAGGGTTAAGGTTGAGTACATTTGTTCACAACATCAGCTGACTACAGTATGCAAGGTAATAAATAATGTATACAGTGAAACATAACGCAGATCATCTGATCCACAATGAACAGCTAAATAGGAAATGCAGGAAATGGCTGGAGGATGTATCTGCTATGAAGTAATAACATTATACAATCAACCAACAGTGATAAAGCACCAGACAAATGATTCCCTTGACTTAAAGACTTTCCCATTAATAGACCAAGGCAAGAAAAATATCATTAATATATGCCAGCAGGCTACAATCCAAAGTGGGGAGAGATACAAATCCCTCTCAAAAGGTATGAGCACAACAATGGTACAATCTCGAATATCAGTGTTGGAGGAAAAGCTGAAACCAGATTCCATTTGTGTGGTAAAGTATATTCATAACTTAACTATTTTGTTATGAAGGCATTGGCATTTGTATTATATTTCTTATAAATTTGACATGACAATTGTGATATTTGAGTCAAGGAAAAAAGCTTTCCAAGGTGTAAAAAAACCCTCAGAGGTAACACACACACACACACACACACACACACACACACACACACACACACACACACACACACACACACACACACACACACACACACACACACACACACACACACACACACACACACACACACACACACACACACACACACACACACACACACACACACACACACACACACACACACACACACACACACAACAATCCACCTTAAAAGCAATAGACTACAGAAGCATCCTTTTGATGAAAAAGCGTGTCATGTAGAGTCCACACTTACTTTCTTCTTAGGAAGGTTCACGTCAAGTTTCATAGAGGCACACTTGTTCAAGGTGTTGAGTCGCCTGAAAGAAATAATTAGAAATGTTATAAACACAGAACCTGTTAAAGTGATAAAGTGCTTTACATTGTTAAAACAAGAGCAAAAAACGTAGGTCAGCTATTCAGATTCATATTAAAACAATACAACAATAAACGTTAACCTGGAAATGAAATACACAAAAGTGTATTGTAAAAGTAATGAGTAACGTTTTAAAATAAACTCTAAAACCCACTAGTAACCGGTAAACAGGACTGGTGTGTTCTTGTCTTTTAGTGTTCCTTAAATGCTGGGCATCTCCACTTTGTACAAGCTTAAAAATGGCCCAATGATGAAAACAGTTCTGGACCAACAAGAGAAAAACCTAGAATAGCTTCCTAATGACCACGTCAGAAATAAATCCCATTCTGTTTGCTATTTATATCTTAACCAGATCAGCGGCAGGTCTGGATGTACAGACGGACTCAGAGGGAAATTCAGTTAGTCAGTGCCTGAATATCCTTAACCTAATGAACACCGGTAATTGACGGTTGCTCTGTTATCTCTCTCAGCATTGGATCTAAGTGATTGTGGCTTCAAAGGTGGTGTGCTGTAGTTCAGAAGGATGAATTTGAGGTAAACCAATGAATTAGTGAGATTTCTGTTTCAATCACAGCCCTGCACCAGTCTTTAATAACATTTTGCAGTCGACTCGTTTTTGGGGGGAATTACGAGGGGTTACTACATCAATCGTGTTTCACACAAGCTAAACAAAAATGCAGTCTGTAATAGCTTTCAGCTGCGTTAAAAAACAATAACATTGCATATTTGCCTTAAATGCAGATGCCCTAAACTTGGTTGTCAGAGAAGCAATGAAATGTTTTCGATATTTGGATAAAAACATACAGTCTACGTCTTGGAGCATATTCTTTGTGGTTAGAGGTTTTGTGGGTGTACAAACTGGGATATATAAAGTAATATCTAAAAACGCTACAGGACCAATAATAGAACAGGGGGGAAAGATGACGGCATGACGGAGTACAATTAGCTCACTGTGCCTTGGCTTTAAACAAAAAGGAAGTCCTTTGTGGTATGATAATCACAAGCTCCATATATTACTATCTACAACACAGATTGACAGTATTGTTCTGAGACAGTAAATGACCTCAGGTGGAGGCTTTAACTATACCCCAGTGCTGCAGACGACAGGGGTTAGCCAAACACGAAGTTCTCGTGATTGTTACCGGAGATAGTGGGACCCAGCTGAAGAGAGGATTTCTAAGTTGGGGCCCCTTTATTCCAAGGGCCTAAAGAGCTTTGAATGTGGTGGCTAAAATGGGAGGCTGCTTAGCCAGGGATCAGAGAGAGCACTCACATACATGAAATATCTATCAGTTTCCATTCAGACACCCACATGGTATTTATTTTTGAACACTAGACTTTGGTGTCGTAACTGACAACAAAGCCATCCTTATGTTACCATAGAGATGCTCGGAAGTCATGGGCAAAATCTCATTGGAGGTGGAACTGTTTCCAATTGTCTCCAATTTATCCCGTGGCTAGTTTGGAATTTAGATGCTTTAGGGTTGTTTAGAGTCACAGTATATTGAGCTGTGTGAGGCATGCCTCATGCCCCCCCCCCCCTCGTTCTTGGGATGGTTGCCATGGTTACTGTGGTAACTGAAGTGCTGTTTTGATCTCGATTTAAAAAACTACATGAGCCATCTTGTCCTTCAAGGGAAAGATGTGAAGCCACCAGTTGTAGGCTAAGTGCAGTTCTTTTATAGGTGTGAAAAATGTGCATAGTCTTATTATTTCAGAGTGAATCTCAAAATCTTAAAGAAAAGAAAGTTCCTCCAAATTATGTTAGTTCAGTTAATGAGTTTATTAAATCAATATCAGGCTTACCATTTAGTTTCGACACACTTGTTTTTTGGGTTATTACTAGACTATAGAATATCTAGCCACTAGTCTACGTTTTAGCCACATCTGAATGAGTCTTAATTAACAGTTGGTAGGCACTCCAGATGCCTAAATGTTTACACAAAACCACTGACATGGATTTCCAAATCAAATCAAATTTATATAGCACATTTTTAAACAATTTTTGGTCGAGCCAAAGTGCTGTACACTATATATATATATATCTCAGTTTCCCTACGGCAAGGAAATTATTTGTAGCATTGACTCATGTATGAGCCACCATCTTCTCAGTGTGAGTCAAACGTGTCGTTACCTGCACAGAGGTTCCACGAGATCTTTGTCCAGAAAGTCATGATCTCTTTTCACAGGGGTTATGTCAATGGGGAATTGGGAATCTGAAGAAAAAGAAGCATAACAATTGTCAGAGTTGACATTTGATTTGGTTTTTCAGTAGTTCTCCTACAGACAGTGTTCACAGAATTAATGAATAAAAAGATGTGGAAACCACATTCTTTCCAGAAGCACATTGAAGGCTGGGAGACCATCAAACTTTTGTATGTGATGCTAATGAGAAAAGACAGAATTTGCTCAGAAAACAGCGCTCGGGCTTGTGCAGGCATTACGTCTTCCTCTGAGTATGGGCCTCCTCTTACATAACTTAAGAGACTGAATCCAGACCCTCTGAATCTAGCATTCCACGGCATTCATGTGAAGTTGTTAACTTTTTATGAAAAGCAGAAGCAGCAGCGAATGCTTAGACCTCAACAAGGCTTTGCCTGTTCTTTAGGGGGGCAGACATTCACATATACTGTAGGCTTTGAAACGCTAATACGTCCTGATAACAGATTTCCCCATAATGAAGTTTCCTAATACATGATCCCAATCATCAGGAATGAAGCTCATGTTTTCTGCTTTTCAGTCTTTTATCATTCATTATCAGCGAACATTGCTTGAGCTACAGTATGTTATCACTACCAACAAACCGTCACCAAACACATATATAGCCCCTAAGCACATGAAAAGTCTGACCTTGACACAAAGATCTGAGGGAGGAAAGCTATTTTAAGCTCAGACAAAACCAATTTATTCCCATGACTTCAGTATTTAAGCACAGAAGACATGTTTATGTTGTAGCCTGGAAAAGATTAGACGTTAAAAGCAGCCGATATTCGCCTGTGTTCTGGTGTCTGGGGATCTGACTGGAGCCCTAGCTCCGAGGCATCCTGAGGACAGTTGATAAAACAGGCTCAGTATGCAAAACATAGCTTTGTGAACTGTGTTGGAAACTAGGGTGACAAACCAGATGACAGTGTATCATTATTCAGTCATCCTTTTAAAAAGCTCCCATTCAAGCTCGAACAGTGTTTTGTCTGATATAAAACAGATATAAATAAAGCTGCAATAAAACAAAGATGTTTTTGGTTTATTACAGAGACCTTTTTATTGGTGTGCTAGTTCATTAATCTCTATCCAAACAACACCCCACCACCTTTGTGATGAATGCGTGTGGGAGTGCCCTGAGTGCTTTTATTACCTTCAAAGAGCTGAGCATACTGGGGAAATCCTGCCGCACGCAGCCAGTCACACGCCTCTTTCGCCTCGATTTCTGAAACACAAGAAAATGTATGTAAAAAAGTGAAACCCAACCACATTAGGCAATTTCCATTTGAACAAAAAAACATTGGAGCATTAACTAAAGCAGTACAAAAAAGCCTCTGCACCTGGAATCCTACAAACACAGACTTGGGATGGACAGATCTGAATTACCCCCCCTCCCATCTGATTTTCCTGAGATAGCATGGATGAGATGACGACCAGTCTGTCAGAGAGGATGTTTCCAAGCTCACTCACATGAAGAAACATGGGAACTTCCATCTACAGACCATTTACTATTAAAGCAATGTGAACGATACAACAAGATATTGAAACCGTTAAGGGGTATAATACGTAATGAAACAACGACAACACAACACTGTACAGCGCTAGAAACAAAACCATATTAAAAAATGCATGTTTAAAAGGAGGAAAGTAATTTTGACACAACAATACAATTAAAGAAATATAAAAACTGAATATCAGGTTTAAATGTATTTTGGGTTGTTTTTTTCCTTTTTAGTCTAAGCAAGATATCGCGTTGGCTTTCTGGTAAACAAAGCTCCGATCGGTCAGTCTCTGACCTACAGATTCGTCTGATGACAAGCAGAGGAAACAGACCGTTTGGCACCTTTCCATTAATGCTAATAAAGACGGGTGCCATTTATCGCCTCTGTGAGACATGAAGTCTGACACACTGGTGCTACAGTACACAATCTGCTTCACTTTAAAAAACAAAATATATAATTATGTTTCATAAACCACTAAATAAACAGCAACAGCAAGAAAGAAATACAAAACGAAGGAAGAAGCAAACGTTCACATTCTCCCAAATGTACTTACAAAATATATCTGGAGAGGGTTTTCCATTACTTTACTGACAAAAGAAGGTGTAAATAAATATATTTTGCTTTCCACATTTCTCTACAATAATAAAAGAGATAGTAACCCCTGTCTTTTTTTACTGAGTCGTGATGTTCTAAACAATAAATGAATGAGTTGGAAAATACACTGATATTTAATTTGATGATAAAATAAGCTCTGTACAAAAACTCAATCTAAAAACAGGCAAGAGGGGATACATAGACAAGCAATTATTTCCATCAGCATAAATCAATACATGTAAAAAATAAAATGCAGAGGCATTAAATGCAACGTTAAAAAGCTCCTACCAGTTCCAGTAGTTCTTCAAAAGTCCACAAAGTTTTCAATGTTTCCGTTTCACACACACACACCTGTGTTTACGTTTCTTTCTTTTTTTTAAAGAGAATCCACAAAAACATCCCGTCCAAGGAAAGCTTCTTCAAGCTGCATCTCTAGATAACAAACTGCTCTCCCATCACACATCTGAGGTCTCAGTTCCACTCC